>NC_056751.1:418077199-418185292 GCF_019279795.1 Protopterus annectens
ACACTCATCTCTGAAAAGCTTTAAGCTTTAAAACTGGCTGAACAGATATCATCTCATTTAAACCAGGACTCAAACTCACATTACATTTCAATTGCCACAGCAGTTCCTTTTTGTCCAAATGCAACCCCCAAAGGACCATCCCTTGGGTTTTTAGTCAACTTCTCCAAGACAACACATTTAAAACAATATGTAGGGTACAATTTAATGTGCCTAGCCAAAGCATTTGTTTCTTGTGCTCTAGAAATAGCATACGCACGTTCCCTTATCTTATCTTATCTTTTAACACACTTTCCATCCTGCATACACCACTGTTTTTGTATTGCAGTTACAATTTCCTTGAATTTGATAAGTCTTCCCAATGATAACAAATGCCTGAGTACATTTTATAGGGGCAAGCTTTACAAAACCTACATTTTTTCGTAGTAAAAACTTGACTGTCTGGGGAAGAAGTAACAGGCATTTCCAGGAAATCTTTTAAGTTTTTACCTCTCCTGAAAATTATTTTTGGCTTGTGTCCTAACTTGCTAGCCAACTCATGATCTTCCCTGATAATTACCCAAATTTTCATAATTATTCTTCTAACCTCTGCTTGTTCTAAAGAAAAAGTGATAAAGGAACTTTTATACTTGCCATTCAGAGCCGAAACAGTTCCACTTATTCGAGTCATTACTTCGGGCCCACCACTACATGATGACTTCCCCAGCCTATTTGGGGGTGTCAACTGTGGCTTAAAAATAGGCGCATATATATTGTTCTGTCTTTTAATCATGACTTTATCAAAAGATGAATCAACAAAGGCTTCAGGATATCCACGTCCCAGAAACATGGATTTTAACAAAAAACATTCTTCCACAAAGTCTTCATATGATGATTTCATTCGTGCTGCCCGAACCAACTGTCCTTTTAAAACTGCCTTTTTCTGCTGGAGAGGATGATAATTTTCAAAATGTAA
This sequence comes from Protopterus annectens, assembly GCF_019279795.1. Taxonomy (NCBI): domain Eukaryota; kingdom Metazoa; phylum Chordata; order Ceratodontiformes; family Protopteridae; genus Protopterus; species Protopterus annectens. The sequence continues at coordinate 418,078,152 of NC_056751.1, forward strand.
AAAAAAATTTGAATACGTGGGCTTCCTGTATATTTTAGACACCAAACACCCATTGGTATCCTTTCTAAGTGCCACATCCAGATATGCAATGGCTTGATCATTCGCCTCAAACAAAAATTTTAGAAAACCAGTACAGCTGTTGATGTATTCTTGAAACTCAAAATTGCCTCCTGGTGCCCTGTCCATATTATAAAAATGTCATCCTGGTACCTACTGTACATAGTCCAGGATTCTTTGAAGCTACTGTTAAACAGAAACTTCTCTTCCCAGGTAGTCATAACTGCATTGGCATAGATGACCCCACAAGCTGCACCCATGGCCACACCTTTTGTTTGCATAAAAAAATATTTTTCAAAAAATATATAACTGTCATACAAAACCAGTTCCATAAGATCACTTTAACCATGTTATTAAATCCATCTGTGATTAGAATGGCTTTTTGTCTTTCCCACACGTCCCTAAATTCCATCTTAGATTTTGATCCTACAACTAAATGTGTCTTACTCTTCTGAAATGCTTCAACTCAGATCATATTTTATTGAGGCCAACTTATTATATGGGCATTCCTTAAAGGTTTTATTCACTTGGGGCCCAAATTCCACCTCCTCCTAACTAACGCAGGTGACTCAAAGGTTTCAAAATCTTGAGGTACATTATAAATGGGGAATGCCCATTCTGTGATCTGGGATATTGTATGAACCATACAATGTTCATGCAAAAGATATTGTCTATCTCTTAGGTAGTTTATTCTAGACAATTACTTTTCTTGCTGTGATAAATAGACTGCCCTGTACTTCCCTTGAGCTGTCAACCCCGTGTCTCAAATTGCACCTTTTGTTTTTACGTGAGCAACTCTATTTTGAACTGATACCCACTTGACTCTGTTTGACTCTCTAGTTTCCCTGCCTTTTTATATACATTAATTTTACATATTAAGCACTACTCATCTGTCTTTTATGTTTATTTTTATTTTTATTTATTTTTTTTACTTGGTGTTAAAACAATAGATAAAAAATTAAATTATAAAACAAACTATTTACATAGGTCCACAGCTGATCAATACATCAAAGTTATACATATCAACTAATCCATTGTCCCAAGAGGGATTCCAATATCCTAGACCTGGTCATTACAACATGGGAGATAGATGCTCCACACCAGTGGTCACTCCCTCATTGGTCAGGTCTGACCATAAGCAAATCACCCTTGACATCCACATCCCACCCCCACCCCACACTAAGGAAACCTCTGTAAAAAACTTCTCCAAAGCCAACTTCATGCTACTCAAGTCACAAATTTCATGACACCCATGCAGACGAGAGCTGAAAATTCAACTGCTGAATTCTACACTAAGGCACTGTATGAGCACATCCACTCGAGCATGAATCGTGCCATCCCACATAGAACCAAAATGCTCCCCTCCAAAAAAAGGAAGCCAATCTGGGGTCCCCTGTTATAAACAAACTATACAACAGAAGGAGGAAACTGTTGCAGAAAAGAAGAAAATCCCAGGATGCAAAAAACTCCCTTACCAGCCTTAGTAAGAAGCTGAGATCCTTCATAAAATCCTCCAAAACTAGTTACGAAAATAAAATTGCCAAATATTCCAAAGACAACCACCAGGCATTCTATAGTTATGCTAATAATCTAAATGGCAATGCTCAGATCTGCTCTGAGCTACAACAGAATGGCATTAAATATACTGATCCCAAGGATATTGCCAATATCCTGGCAAATCGGTTTAGTGGCAACTTTACCCCCCCACCACCTAAAGGGCCCATCTCAATAATGAAAGATTGCCAAATTGCGGTAATCACGGCCACACAGGTAGAAACCGCACTCTCCAAAGCTAAGAATACAGCATCCATGGGACCAGATGACATCCCAGGCTGTGTACTACATGAACTACAAAATGAACTGGCACCTCACACCTAAGTGTTATATTTAATCATAGCCTCACCTCGGAGTTCATGCCAACTGAGTGGCATACAGCTACAGTACAGTTATCCCACTCCATGAGGGGGGGGCTCCACCTTGTTTCCCGGGAACTACCATCCCATCAGTCTGACAAGCCTGATTTGCATGGGCATGGAACACATGACTACGGAACTTATAAACAAAAACATTGGCAGCCTTCAAACACTAGACCCCACCCAGTTTGGGTTCATGAAGGGCCAATCTCGTCTCCTGAACCTGATTGACTTCTTCGAATCAGTCTCCAGAGCTGTGGACGAGGGTAAGGTGATCCACACAGCCTATCTAGACCTCACCAAGGCCTTCAACACCATCCCCCACTCTGGAATCATAGATAAAATTACTAAGCTGGGCATAAATCTCTACATCACTCGATGGGTTGCCAACTGGCTTACTGACAGAACCCAGACTGTAAAAGTAGCTGACTCTAAATCCAGCTCAAGACAAGTGACAAGTGGAGTACCTCAGAGTTCAGTCATGGGACCACTCTTGTTTGGCATCTACTTCTCTGAAGTACAGGCCAACACTAAGGTACTCTGGCTAACAAAGTTTGCAGATGACTGCAAACTGGGGGCCATTATTGAATCCTCAAATGATGTGGATATTCTACAAAAGGGCCTTACAGAAACGTATGCTTGGTGCCAGAGCCATGGGCTCAAGCTTAATGCCAAAAAATGTATAGTTATCCCCTTTGGGAAAAAACATGTACCCATGAATTACCACATAGCTGGCAGTACACTAAACGCAAGTGTTATGAGAGACGTGGACACAGGTGGACAGTGGTCTCACCTTCGATAACCACATCGCCACAACAGTCAGGAAGTCCTACTATGTGGCACACCTCATCACAAAGGGCTTTTCATCTAGAAAAAAGGAGGTCATTGTCCCACTGTACTCATCCCTCATTAGACCCATTATAGAGTACAACGTCCCATTTGATGTGTACCTCACAAAACATCTGCAACACCTGGAAAGGCCGCAGAAATACCTCACTAAAAGAATCACAGGCCTAAAGCAGATGCTCTATGCTGACCGTCTAAAGAAACCCCAGCTATACTCTGTGGCATATTGTCTACTCAGAGGCGATCTCTGCTTAACATACAAGGCCATGTCAAACCCTGAGCTGTTAGACATGCTACACTTAAAGAAATCCCAATCCCTCAGAGCCACATGCTCCAGGGATCTAAACCTTGTCATCACAATGAACAAAACATGCTGGAGGGACAGGTTCCTGACCCAGAGACTCCCCATACTGTGGAATAGACTGCCCATACACGTCAAGCAGAGCGCCTCATTGGCCCTCTTCAAAAGGAACCTTGACGATTGGATGGGAGATAGGAAATTCACCCTGGGGTTCACATTAGTTGCCCTGCTAGACAGGGGTTCAGGGAAGTAAATATTGTGGGAAGAAATATCCAGGGAATTGTTATGGCTAGGCTTGTATAGGCCCTAGGGCCGATAGCCTAGTACCAACTTATGAACCTATGAACAACAGTTAATATTTTTCAAGCAAGTCTAAGCTTAAGACAAGATCTATATGAATATATAATATTAGCTTTATATGGTTTCTGATGGAGAACATGCATCCTTTTTGTTATACTCCTCTTAACTGTCCCTGTTTTGTGTATATATCATTGTAAAGATGAGGACACCAGAACTGCATACAATACTTTTTATCAGCTGACTTGAGAGATAACTTCATTTGTACCTCAAATGCATTTTCCTGTGGTGTATCATGTTAGTCACCTGACTTTCTTGATTTTCCAGTTTGTTTTCTTAATTTAGAGAGACTGATATAACTAGACTATCATCAGGTCCCTTTCCATATTCCTTGCTGTTTTTGCTTCACTTGTAATTGTATGCCGCTTTCTTGGGTTATTAATTCTCAGATGCATTATTGTGTTCTGAAATTAATTGGCATCATTTATTGAGGCCATTCTTCCAAATATTACATTGAAAAAGATCATCCCTACTGCTGCCCCACTGTGACACCCTTTTATCTCACTTAACGATGTTCACTTTAAATATCTGTTTCCAAGTCTATCTAATTTGCTCATACTTATCTGTTATGTAATAACAGCAGGTTTGTAACAAAAGCATTGAAATCTCTTGTCTTGCTTCAGCAATTGAGTTTAATTTGTGTTTAGGAAACCAGCTGGATATTCCTGCTGACCTGTTTCACTTTGAATTACTTGGTATATCATTTATCTGTCATATACTGTACAAGATCTTTTGTTTTGTTACAAATTTCCACATGGCTATAATGCTATATTGCTGCCCACCTTTGTTCCTAATTTTGCATTCCTTCCCAAACTGAAGTGCCCTTACACAATACCTTTCTCCTGGATTCCTGCTCTGTGTTAATAAGACAGAATCTCTTGGTTCCCTGTACATTACTTTACAATCTCTGGTATCTCCTTGTTAAACACTGCTGTCTACTTCTTTCTGTCAGACATGTATCACACTCAACAAACATTGCAGTTTTTTAAGCATTGCATCTTTGTTAAAATACAAAGAGGCCAGCCAATTGACATTAGACACTTCCCTAATTTACCAGCCAAGAGAATTAAACACACTTGTCTGACATGCCCTTGGTAATCACAGAACATGGTTGTTTCTCATCCTGAAGGCCATTGCTATCCAAGTGACTGCCTGAGTTAATTGGGACTTCTTATTGCTTCAGTTGCACTGATATCGGGCTAAATGACCTTTAGTTCCTTGCATGTCCATGTGCTCCAAGCAGTACATGATGGCACCATATCTTGAATCATTATAGGATTTTTTTTGTCTTGTGTTCTGTAATTCCCGACCTGCCTATGGGATGGATTAAATGTAGTTACTGGTACGTTACCAGTAACAGCACAATTATAAATTTAAGGATGAAAGTTACACTGACACTAAACAGAAAATCTGTCTGACAGCATCATTATAAACATGAAAATGTCAACAGCACAGAAAGTGATATATAATGTTAATATTATTCATACATATTACACAAATGTTATTAAATAATATTTTTGCACTATGCACAAGAAATCTACTAAAGTGTTTATGTTTCTAACAACTTTGCTGCAGCAACAGCATCACTGCTATATTATTCATATTTCAGACTTTTCATAATTAGAAATTTTGTACAGCTTGTTATGGTAGCATGATGCTTTTGTGGATGAAATTATTTTATTTTATTTTTGCACTGTGAATCTTATAGCGAAAGGGACAAACCAGTGACCCTGACTGACTTAGTACTGGATGTCATCTGTGTTTGGTATTTATAGGAAGTGATGAAAATCCACAAACCTGAAAATGACAGTAGTTGGCCATGTTTTTCTTTAAACCACATGCATTATGTGTTGTGCTGCCAGTGAGCTTTTCTGTATGAATGGCTTAACTATGCCCTCCAGCAGAACAGAAGAAACAAAGGGAAATAATTCTTTGTTTGTGAGGAAGCAAACTGCTGTGCAACTGGAACAACATAAAAGGCAGTATAGCAGTCTAAAAATATCTGAGTATTCACTTAATTTAATTTTACATTGTTCAGCTTTTATATGTTGCTTTAGACAATATATAAACTAATCTGTTAATCTACTATATTTTCTTGTTAGATATCTATCAATTTTGCATGAAAACTTGGGGATTTTCTTTAATACATGAATGACTACAATAGCGCTGTGCAAATATATTAATAAAAAAACTAAAGCCAGATGAAATGATCTTGATTCTAACAAAGAACATCAAGATTAACAGCACATGCAGCTTGCTGAACCGAGTCTTGATCTCCTTAAAGCTGATGTAACTTACAGTTTCAAAGATCACCCGGTAGCTGGCTGTGTCTAGTTCTAGTAGCTCCAATTCATACATTCTTGGATTCTTTCAGATGACATGGCTGTGTGATGGGTCCCCCCATCCTAACAATGCAACCCTGGAAAAATTATACAGGCTACACTGTTAGACTTTTTAAATAACTGTCTGCCCAGCCCCTGTCCCATAGTTTTACAAATGAATGTCAATGTCAATGCAGGAGACATGCAAATGCTTCTGTAAGTGCACCCCTGCAGGTCATTTTGTTGGCTATCACTCTAATTCCACATACCAGCAGCATCCCTTCACTCCTTAAGGCTCAGTGTTGTTACAGATGTACCTCTTCTCCTTAAAAAGCAAACTGACCACTAATTGTTCCATTCTTTTCTTTTCGTCAATGTCCCCAAAATTCATGCTACTAATCTAAACTGAATCTCCAGTGCCATGTGTAGGCATAAAGTGAGAATTCTTAGCACCCCTTCTCATTCCCAGACCTTGCCTTATCTAAAAGCAAACTTTTCCTGCAGGGGTTCTATGTCCCCTGGAACCTGTGGGGGAAGTTTCACTTCATACCCCCTTAACTATATAGGCTTACTCCATGGTCACACAAATGAATGCAAAAGTAAAGTTATAGACTGTAATATTTGCTATTATTACATGCCAAAAATGGAAAAAAAGGTAATTACATATAGATTAATTTCAACAGTAATGTTTCAGCCAGTTGTAACATGTGTAGTTATTAGAAAAAGCATGTTTACATATGGATTAATTGCAATAACTGTTTAGCAACAGTAGTAGTATTGTGTAGCAATTAAGTGTTTTTTATTTTATTTTTATTTATTTATTTTACATTTGCTGACTGGGATAGTCCGACTGGATAGATGTCCATTTTCAGCGGAGGCCTGGGGAGAAAAGCTCCATGGAATAACAAATCATCATAACACATCACATATTACAAATAAATAACAAATATATTATTTACAGAGATTAGATGGGCAGACAATACAAATTACATATAGAATATTTCCAGTGATTAGAAGAGCAAACATTATAACAAATTGTCAGGTAGTGTTATTAAGTGAGAGAATCAGATAAAATTACATAGTAGGCTACCTAGCAGATTTAAGAGAAAAAAACTACCACTTGGTGATGTAAAAGACGCTATCCTCTAAAAAAAGGAAGCCAATCTGGTGGTGCCCTGCCATAAACAAACTATACAACAAAAGGAAGAAACTATTGCAAAAGAGAGTAAAATCCCATGAGTGGAGGAGCTCCCTTGCCAGCCTCAGTAAGAAGCTGCAATCCCTGATAAAATCCTCTAAAGCTAGTTACGAAAACAAAATCACCACTGATTCTAAAGACAACCACAAAGCATTCTATAGCTATGTCAAGAATCTCAATGGCAACACTCAAATCTGCTCTGAGTTACAGCACAATGGCACTAAATATACAGACCCAACTGATATTGCCAACATCCTGGCAGATAGGTTCAGTGCTAACTTTACCCCCCTCTCACCCCCTAAAGAGCCCATCTCTATACAGGAAGAATGCAAAGTTCCTGTAATCATGGCTGCACAGGTAAAAACCACACTCTCCAAAGTGAAGAACACAGCATCCATGGGACCAGACAACATCCCAGGCTGTGTTCTACATGAACTACAGAACAAACTGGCACCCCACCTAAGTACCATGTTCAATCATATCCTCACCTCAGGCTTTGTGCCTGCTGAATGGTGCACAGCAATGGTTATCCCACTCCACAAGGGGGGAGCCACCACGGACCTCAGGAACTACCGCCCCATTAGCCTGATGAGCCTGGTCTGCAGGGCCATGGAACGTATTATCATGTAACTTATAAACAAAGACATTGGTAATCTCCAAACTCTGGACCCCACCCAGTTCGGGTTTGTAAAAGGCAGATCATGTCTCCTAAACCTGATACACTTCTTTGAAGTAGTCACCAAAGCAGTAGACAAGGGTAAGGTGGTTCACACAGCCTATCTAGATCTTGCCAAGGCTTTCAACACCATCCTCCACTCTGGAATTATAGATGAACTCACTAAACTAGGTATAAATCCCTATGTCACAAGATGGGTTGCCAAGTGGCTCACTGACAGAACCCACACTGTGAAAGTAGCAGACTCCAAATCCGACTTCAGACCAGTGACAAGTGGAGTACCACAGGGTTCAGTCCTGGGTCCTGTCCTGTTTGGTATCTACTTCTCTGAAGTACAGGCTAACACAGAAGGTCTTTGGCTAACAAAGTTCGCAGATGACTGCAAACTAGGAGCCATAATCAAAAATCCTAACGATGTGGACATCCTACAAAAGGGCCTCACTGAGACAGATGCCTGGTGTCAAAGCCATGGTCTCAAGCTCAATGCCAAAAAGTGCATTGTCATCTCCTTTGGTTAAAAACTCTGTACCCATGAACTACAACATAGGCGGTAGTATACTTAACACTGAAAGTGTGATAAGAGACCTTGGGACACAGGTGGACAGTAGTCTCTCCTTTAATAATCACATCGCCACAGTAGTCAGAAAATCCTTCTATGTGGTGCACCTCATCACAAAAGGTTTCTCATCCAGAAAAAAAGAGGTCATTGTTCCCCTCTACTCATCACTCATTAGACCCATTATAGAGTACAACGCCCCTTTTGTTATGTACCTCACAAGACATCTACAACAACTGGAAAGGCCGCAGAAATACCTCACAAAGAGGATTACTGGCCTCAAACAGATGCCCTACGCAGACAGTCTCAAAAAACTCCAGCTTTACTCCGTTGCATATCGCCTACTCAGAGGTGATCTCTGCCTAACATACAAAGCTATGTCAAACCCAGAGCTGTTGGACATGCTCCACTTAAAGAAATCCCAATCCCTCCGAGCTACACACTCTAGGGACCTAAACCTTGTCACCACAATAAACAGAACATGCCAGAGGGATAGATTCCTGTCCCAGAGACTTCCCATACTCTGGAATAAACTACCTATCTATATCAAACAAAGCTCCTCATTAGCACTTTTCAAGAAAAATATTGATGATTGGATGGGAAATAGGAAATTCACCCCGGGGATCACCTCTGTGGCTCTGCTTGACAGTGGCACATGAAAATATTTTTCTTGGGTGGCAAAAGCCAGGGTACCTTTTTGGCTGGACTTGTATAGGCCCCACGGCCAATAGCCTAGTACCTACCTATGAACCTATAAAATATAAGCCTAATTCAGTCAGGGGATGTAAGAAATAGAATGGAAGTAAAGCTGAAGAATGAGGTATGAGAGATGAAATATTTATCATAAAGTAAGCATGATGCATATTGAACAGATGCTGATCCTCTGAAGCTGTAGCTTTGGTTTGATTTTATGTAGCAAAGTATAATACACTGTTGATGATGGTATGAGAGATATGCATTAGTCAAAGGTTGTACCTCAGCTCAGGTTAGTCTAGATTAAGTTTCCAATAAGATCTGTGAGGGAATCATAGGATTATAGGATCATAGAAAATACAAGGTGATGGAGTTGTACCAGTGCCCACCCTTAGACACTACCTCCTTTTTTTCCAGGAGGGTTAGTCCAGTCAAACTGGAGTGAATTTGTGAATACCCTTCCAATCATCCAATTCCCATGTGAAGGAAGATAATGTATCTCTTTGCTAAATTTGAAGTGGGAGTGTATTTCAGAGGGAAAATGCACTGCATAATGAACCCATCGCTCCACCATGTTTTATTTACGTCTGCTGGATTGCAATTACAATTACAATTACTAAGATTTTTACCTTTTCTAACCTTTTTTTTTAAATTGTACAGCTTTCTTACTACTATAGACTGTTGACAGTTAATAACATGTTTTAAGTTTTATGTAATGTCTTTCTGTTTTTACCTTGGAGCTTTTCTCCCCGGGCCTTCACTGAAAGTGGACATGTATCCAGTCGGACTATCCCGGTCAACAAATGTAAAATAAAAAAATAATAAAAAATAAATAATAGAAATTTAAATTCCTGATTCTGATTTTTGTGGGACTGTTTGATCTGTAGATATACAAGAGATCCAGGACCAATGGGTCCCTAATGGCATGGAAGGCAAAACAAGGCATAGCTCTCCTTTCTATATGACACAGAATAAAAGGAAAGTGCTTCCAGTCTTTTCCTGTGGCTTAGGGTTTTTAAGCCAGTGATGATCTTAGTTAGGAATTTCTGGGGTCTTTCTAGTTGTTTAATATTCCTAGTGAAGTACATCCCAAAGGGGCATTGTATTCGATAGCTGGCCTAATCAATTTTGATTATGAGGGAAAAATTCTCTCTTTAGATCTGGATGATATTCCTTTGGCAATTAGCTGTGCTATGTAGAAGGACTTTCTAATTACTGTTGTATGATGATAAAAAAAGAAGAAATTATCAACCCAGGTCCCAAGACCTTTAACAGCATTCTCATTTTACAGCACAATATTGTCTATGTTGTATGGCGAAGGGAGGGGTTTTCTACTAAATACAATAATATTTCACTTTTTAGCATTTAATTTGCACCCATTTTAGTATACCAGGTATTTAAGTACAAGTTCTGCAGGGCTTAGACATCAGAGGGGGACTTGACAATGCCTCCCAGTTTACAGTCATCTGCAACTTTGGTTAGCCCAAGATCTTAGTTCTTGGTCTTCATACCAGAAAAGTAAATGCTGAACAACAAAGGCGCACAGCACTGGGCCCTGTGGGACATCACTGATCACCTTCATACTTTCTGATGAAGCACCTGCTACTTGCACCAGGTGGGTTCTGACTTTTAGTCAGTTTGCTATACATCTTACCAAATAAGAATCTATTTGTTATTAAGTTAAGTATGTTAGCAGTAAGGGGTGATGTCAAACAAACTGGCCAGGTCAAAGTAAGCTGTGTGGACAACATGACTGCTGTCAACAGCCTGAATTTCACTTTCAAAAAAGTTAACTAGATTAATTAAATAGGCCCAGCCCTTGACAAAAACAATAGGTCTAGCCTGATGAGATTTTTAATATCACAATTTATCAGGTCAGTTATAATATTTTCTGTGGCTTTGCAAAAAAGACTCTTCAGGCCGTTGGCCTATAATGGTGGGACTACCCTTATGGACTGGAATCATGACTTTGTGTCAAACTTCAAGGACAAAGCCAGTGGCTAAGCTTAATTTAACTAATTTAAGGAGTGTCTCTATCAGGTCTTGTTTAGTACGGTTTATTAAACAGCCTGGTACATAATCAGGTTCCATAGATAAAGTATTTTTAATCTTGGAGAACACCTTCAGTACATGTTCTTTAGTAATGACGTGGGGGGGGGGGGCTCTGAGAGATTCAGGGATAAGTGTGCTTTACATAGACAATTCTAGACTGAATTTGTTTACTAGTATGTTGACAACACCTACTGGGTCAGTGCAGGTCATGCCTCAATGAATGCATTCAGAACAATGCTGGGTGCCATTTTTTTGTGTCCTAGCCAAGCTAAGGAAGGATTTGTAATTGTGATTAGTTTCAGATGCAAACCAAAGTTCATGGGGTATCTTTGTAGACCTAATAACATTTTCAACTTTTTAGTAAATATGCTGATGTTATCCTTGATATGAGGATCTTTTGATCTGCCGAATACTTTAGGGATTTTTTTCTTATATTATACAGTTTATTTATCTTTGTGGACCACTAGGATTGTTTGTTTTTAAATTTCCTATTATATTTAACTCTGTGTTAAGCTACATGCTATTGAAACATCTGGGATGGGGTTGCTATAAGTGAATTTTAAAACTTCAGTGAGATTAGTACATTTGAAATCCTTGAATTCGGAGACATTGGTTTTATGGGTTTAGAGATTTTGAAGGTGAAAGTCTCTAGGTTCTGATCCCGCTTAATTTGAGAAGAAGATACCAGGGGACTAGTATATGAAGAAGCTGGGTCTATATTAGATCATTGAAGTGCTAATACTTCAAATAGTCTAATATCGACCTGAAAACAGCGAACGCTGAAAATAGCGAAGCTGCAGATAACCGGATTTTTTCCTAGGGAAAGAATTCGGTTGTCCATTACTGTGGCTTCGCTATTTTCAGCACTGTGGTGGAAAGTTACAGGTTGGGTTGAAGTAAGTGTGCGATTGTGCAGACGTTAGGGTTAGGACGGGGTATGTGAGTTAGGGTTAGGGCGTGGGTGAGGTGAGTGTGCGATAGTGATAGACTTTAGGGTTAGGGCGGGGTATGTGACTTAGGGTTAGGGCGTGGGTGAGGTGAGTGTGCGATAGTGACGGCCCTTAGGATTAGGGTTTGGGTTAAGGATAGTGGATAGATAGTACTGTATATACAGTTTAGTGTAGGGTTAGATGTAGGATTTTAAGTGTATGTGTGTGGATTGCCGTTTTTTTGGTGTGCTTGTGTTGTGTGTGTGTGTTTCTCAGAACAGTGAATTTTTTCCCAGGGAAAAAATTCGCTGTTCTGAGCCTTTCGATGTTTTTAGAGTTCGTGGTTAGCAGTTCGAGGTTGTGGTATTCGATGTTGAGCTGTTTTGATGAACTGATATAGACCCGAAGAAGGTATATTCATAATGACCAGGTCAAAAATATTATGCCCTATAGTGTTTTTTTTTTTAACAATCGATGAATGAATTTTTTGTTAATTAAATCTAAGAACTTTTGGGCAAATCCTATATCAGAGGCATAGTTACTTCAGTTTATTGAGAGGTAGTTAAACTATCCCAAAATAATAAAGTTGTTGTTTATAGGGAATTTATGAAGTACATTTGGTACATATATTTGCTTTTCAGGGGACATTGAAAGTGTCATGTAACAGGCTATAAGCTGATAGCTGGTTTTGTTTAGTGTGATTTGTAGTTCAATGAGTTCTATTTGTGGGTTTCTGGATATCTGTCTAGGGGGTGATATGCCCCCCTAACAAATTTGGAGATGTCACCACAGTTGCTGTTGTGTCTGAAGACATTGTAGGTACAAAACCTAGGAATGGAGGGAGTGCTTCTTAGGCATTTAAACCAGGCTTCAGTGATTACACATACCAGGAATGGAGGGAGTGCTTCCTGGGCATTTAAACCAGGCTTCAGTGATTACACATACCAGGAATGGAGGGAGTGCTTCCTGGGCATTTAAACTAGGCTTCAGTGATTACACATACCAGGAATGGAGGGAGTGCTTCCTGGGCATTTAAACCAGGCTTCAGTGATTACACATACCAGGAATGGAGGGAGTGCTTCCTGGGCATTTAAATCAGGCTTCAGTGATTACACATACCAGGAATGGAGGGAGTGCTTCCTGGGCATTTAAACCAGGCTTCAGTGATTACACATACCAGGAATGGAGGGAGTGCTTTCTGAACATTTAAACCAAGTTTCAGCAGTTGAATAGATGTGGATATGTTCCAAATCAGGACAGCCTCAAAGGTGTGCAGTTTGTTGTTTTAACTTCTGGCATGGGGTAGAGCCACCTTTATGTGATTCTGTTTTGAATTTGATATGTTAGTTACATTGGGATCATATTGACTCCAGGTTTCTTTTCTATCTGGGACACAGGAGTGGCAAAGTAGCTAGCTGGTGAGGCACATAAGACATGTGCGGAAAACATACCCATAAAGTATAGAATACATGATACACAATAACAACTCACCCATAATCTACTGTTAAAAATGAAAGACCATTTCCCTACAAAAAAAAAAAAAAAACATTAAAACCATAGTCTTACAAATCCTGGCAATGTTCATAACACAAAACTACTAACATGTCATGCTCATGGATTATGGTTTGTATGAGAAGTTAGTATACTACAGTGTAACATGTCTAAGGTGTAGCTACCAGTGCAACAGAGGTGGGAAAATGTCAATGGCAAAGACGTGTGCCTCAGTAAGGAGAGAAAAAATATTATTAACTCAAATTCAAGAACGGAGCACCAGACTTTTGTTCTGTGCTGTATAACAAGGAAAACAATTTTTAAACAAAGACAACACATTTTGCCAACATTCAACATAAAACACACATCTTCCCACTGCAAACACTGGTGAATAGCAAAGTAGTTTATAAGTCTGTCAAAAGTTCTTTGAAGTAGAAGTAAGAATGGTCAATTAACAGCTCCAATGATAGTTTGTCTCATCTAAAGCATGGCACACCCAGAGGTTCAGCACCCCCCTTATGATCCATTGCAGGGTTGGTACTGGAAATATGAATCCAAGCACCTGGAGAGGGAATAGAACCCACAGCCTTCTGCACCAAAACTGAGTGTATTACCTGTTGTGCTACTGAGACTGGAAATAAATGCATTAGTTTTCCAGGTCCCTCAAAACAAAGCAATGCTGATAAAGTCAAAACCTATACAAAGCAACTGCAGCAACAGGAACAGCCTGGTACTCTATTTCTGGTTTACTGAAATAGCACCAATAGAAAATTTAGTTCTGAATGTTTTGAGTTAGCACCCTACCTCTCAACTTATTTGGTCAAGAATTCTTAACAAAGCCAAAAATAATGGGGGGGGGGGGGGTGAAATCAAGAACAATTTTAAAATAGTGCTCTAATTCACTTAAAAAGTTAATAGAACAAGATCTGCATCAATACGCATTTTTGTACAATACGTATAAAGCTCTAATGACTGGCATTACTGACTGACTGTAAGCATGACTGACTTACCAGTAAATCAAAAATGCTATGAGAGCTAGGACAAACATTTGAAGCAAAATCAGGGACATTCTGCAAAATAGGGGCAGGTAAGACATACAGGTAGCACTCAGAAAGGAATGTCTGGTCACAATAACCCATTACAGGATTTGAATACTTTTTTGAATGTGAAGGTTTTTAAATGATATTTTGAATGTTATAACTGTGAATAAACAACTCTCAGCAAAAGAATCTAACAAACTGACATTACCAAAAACATCCAAAGTACTAACAAACCATAGAATTAAAGAAACTGCAGCCAAGTCAACTTCCCACCTTCAAAATATGGAGAAATATACTACCTCACATAAGGTGGAACAAATCGACAGAATGTGCAACATTTACTAACAACTAGGGAGGGAGCTCACAGCATCGTTAAAATGTTACTTTACACTTGTTTTACTACATAGTCATTTCTTTCAAAAGAATGTAAAAAACTACAGCCATAAACAATCTTTCATCTTCAAATTGTGGAATACTATGCTGTCTTGCACAATGTGGAGCAGATGGCTAAAATGTGACACTTTTACTATCAACTAGGAAGGAAGCTTAGACCATGGTTAAAATGTGAGTTTTATACTTATAAAAAGTTCTTTTGATATTGCTAGTCTCTCTTTTTGCTTGCTGGAGCACTCATTTGGTTCTTATGTAAAATTCTCCTTTTAAACTACATTTATGGCAAACAGTAATACAGCAGTTTCAATAGATGGTGTTTTACCACAGACCCAGTTCTTCAAACATTAGGGACTTGAAAATAAGTTGAAAAAGTCCAGATCCCCCTCCCCCACACACTCACAAATATGCAAATTATTCTCATATATTCTTATAGCATCTCTGGTTACAAATTTCAGTGTCAAACAACTTTAGCCTTTCTCTCCAACTCAGTTATTACTTCATTTTACACAGTATGTTGCTAGTACATTGATCTTTGACCCACACACACATCCATCAGTTACAGACACCTGTATGACTGTACAACTTATATATTTGCTTGAGATGCATTCATTACTAATGGCCCGGAAATGTATCCGAGTGAAATGATGTCAGAACCATACAGTACAACTCCCCTCTACCCTCTCAACTTCTTAGTTCAAGAATCAGAAACAAAAGCAGGAAAAGCTTTTAAAGTTGTTGTTGTTGTTGTATCTTTCAGCTTTTCCCAGTTAGGGGTCACCACAGCGGAACTCCGGTCTGCTAATGATTGGCAGTAGATTTTTATATACCGAGTTGCCAGCCCTGACGCACAACCTTCAATGAACGTACACCCATTCACGCATGTCTCCACACAGAAGATGCTTTAGCTGGGACTCGAACAGGACAATGTCTTACTGTGAGGCAACAATGCTACCGCAGCACCACCACCGCAGTAGGAAAATCTTTTAAAGTATTTCTCTTATATACATAGACAGTTGATAGAATAACAAGCTTTATATTATCAAACATTTTCTATCCCTATCCGCGGTGGTGCAGCGGTAACGTTGTTGCCTCACAGCAAGAGGTTCTCCCATTCGATTCTCGGCTGGAGTGCAGGGAGTGCCTTCTGTGTGAGGTCTGCATGTCCTCCCTGTGGTTGGGTGGATGTTTGAAAGACATGCGTAAATGGGTGTGCCTTCATTGAAGGTTGAACGTTGAGCTGGCACCTCGGTGTTCGTGAAAATCTACTGCCAATCATTAGCAGACCGGAGTTCCACTATTGCGACCCCTAACCAGGAAAGGCCAAAAGTCAAACAACAACAACATATTATCAAACATTTTCAGGAGGATACAAAATTTGAAACACACATGCTTGACAGTTAGTGACTGTAATCCACAACAAATTGCCAGAAGTCAAAGATTTTACAAGGAGCAGATCAATATATCTCTCAAGTTAATTTTTTAAGAATTCTAGATAAAGCCAAAAATAATGAGGGACAAAAAGGGACATATCTTAAATATTAGTATTTTATGTATTTATCAACCAGGTAAACCCAATTTGCAAAGTGTCCTTATTCAGGTGTGACCTGGGAATGCTGTCTGATGAAGTGACTTGCTCAAAGTCATAAAGTAGGCAAATGGGGTGAAAGGATTCAAACCACATACTTCTGACTACATAAGTACCACATAACTTCAAATCACTTAAATGGTAAAGGAACAATAGGTGTATGAATTTGCATTCTCTGAACATTAAAACAATGAAATTATAATGACGGGCATTATTGACAGACAGTAATCCTCAGAAACGTATAAAAAAAGTTTTCTTTTATTTATCCTTTGTTGACTAGGTTAACCCTACTAGGTTACTGGTCTCTTTTCAAAAGAGACCTGAGGTGGTATTTATACTACTAGGAAAATTTGGCTATGGCACTGGGGAGCTTCCCCTACCACTACATCATTCATGGTGCATGCGACCGACAAGTGCAAGCAACCGTCCCATTACTGCTGCAGTGGCTGCAGGGAGAATGGCATACAAAACATGGTAACAGAGTATGGAGTAGAGGTGAACACCAACTCTGTAGAATTATTTGTTGGAGCAGAGAAGGAGAAAGGTGATTTGGAGAAGTGAGAGGGAGATGGATTGAAAAATATGTATTTGAAGAATCAAAGAGTGAAGAGTGACAGAAGGAAGACGTTATTATAACAACCCTCCAACTGTGAGGGTTGTGGGATGTTATTTTAGAGAAAATTGTAGAACAGAGTCAGCTGGAGACAGGGAAGGATACATCATAGGGTGATGTGATGGAAAGAATCAACATGGAAGAAAGAGAAGAATTAAGGAAAATTTTGTTCTCAAAAGTGGTCAGTAAACAGAGGGAAGATAGAAGAGAGAACAAGAAAACAGAAGAATCAGAAAGAAAGCAGTATGTAGAAAAATCTCAGATTAAAAAAGAATTGGAAATGAACAAATATAGTATGGGACAAGATCGTTGTGCTTTTAGGAATAAATGCACAAGAGGTAAGAGCTTTTAATTTAATTAAAAAGAGACTTATTGTGACATTTTCTTTGAGACTGCAGAAGTATTAGAATTTTTTCTAGGAAAATATGAAAAGAAAAAAAAACATACCCATGAAATAAATATATTGCAAAGACTTTTTTTCCGTGAAATGCAAAAAAAATTAGTATACAATTTTGGACAGAAACTGAAAGAGATACTGTTAAAATGTTTACTAAAGAACTTTTGTAAAGCAGTGAAGGACTTTTCTAAATTAATTGATAACAGAGGACCTTGGATAGGAGCTTGGGACTGTAATGTGATTTTGAAAATGGAAATGGAAAATGGAAAAATTACACATATACCAAGCATGATTCATTTGTATGGTTATAGAGCTGTTAAGTATTGGGATCAACCAAGAGCATGTTTTTGTGGGAAGGAGGGACATTTTGTAAGCAACTGTGAAAGAGATGTTATTTATGTGGGGAAATTGGTAACAATGCTAGAAAATGTGAAAAGATATGTTATAAATATAAACAAATAGCACATGCAAGGATGGATTGTGAGTAGGGGAAAAGTTTAGAACATGATGTAGAAGGACAGAATAAAGAAGATGTGCATAATAAAGAGCAGTTGCAACAGGAAGAACAACAAAAAGATAAAAGGGAGAGTAATGATACAAACCAAGAAGAAAATGTGATTAATACATAAACAGGGGAAGGGGAGAGGGAGAGTACAACAGAAGAAAGTGATGAAGAATAGGTAGATTGGAAAATGGTTAAAAAGAAAAGTTAAACTGAGAAAAGGCTTAAAGATAGGAAAAGAAAATTTCAGGATTTAGGATTGAAAACAAAAAAAGAAAATTGATAAATAAATAATTTATTGAAATTTAAAGACAAGGACAGCAAAAAAATCTTAGGATTCTATCTGTTAACATTAATAGTATAAAAATGTAGTAAGAAGGATTGGAGTGATAGAATGGTGCAATGTGTGAGGTAGATTTAATAGTATTTTTATTTTATTTAACATTTGTTTACTGGGAAAGTTAGATGGGGACAGAACCTATTTTCAGCAGAGGCCCAATGAGAATCACACCAGATGCATGTTTTTGAAATATGGGAGGAAACCGGAGCACCTGGAGGAAACCCACACAAATGTAGGGAGGACATACAGACTCCACACAGAAGGCACACCAGCCAAGAATCAAACCAGAGAACCTCTTGTTGTGAGGTGACAAAGCTAACTGCTGTACCACTGCACTGTCCACAGTATAGGAGGATATTATGATTTTAAAGAAGAAAGAGAACACACTGAGACTTATGGTTAGGATGTATAATATAGAATTTGGGTAAAGACATGTTCAGGGATTGCTATAATAGGGAAGAGAATAAAAATCTTGGATGATACTTTCATTTAAGTAGGAAGATTAATGGTAATGGACTTTAGGTGGGAAGTGAAAGTTTATAGATTAATAGCAATATATACCAATGTAATATGTTAATAAAGAGATAAATTATTTCAAGAAATACTGAATTATGTTATAGTAAATATGGATATAATAATAACAGGAGATTTTAATTTAAAAAAATAGATCAGATAAAAGGTAAAGGAAGAAATAAAATGTGGGAATTTAGAGTTACAGAACTTGAATAGAAGCACATATGGAAGATGGAAATTGAAAACAGATTACTTTTTAATATCTAAAATGATAAGAATTGTGATAGAAAATTCAGTAGAAATTTTTTTTCAGATAATTTGGCTGCATGGATAGAAACAGATGAGATTAAAGAATATATAAAAACTGGATAAGGAATAAAGAGAATTAATGAAAAGGTGTGAACATGAGAAAGATTAGAAAGTAATATCATTATGCACAAATCATTTGATTGTGAGAGATTTTTTATAAAAATTTTTGGAATGGTGGATAATATTTAAAGAGAAATATAACAATGTATCTAACTTGGGAAAATAGAAAAAGACAAAAAGGAATATAAAAAAATACAAAAAAATCTGCTTTATATAGTCTTAATAAGAACAAAAGGGAATATTTTAGAAAAGAAGACATTTATCAAAAGACTCTAGAAAAAAATTAAAGATCTGTTATATAAACAAGAATATTTATACAAGGAAAAAATGAAGAAGTATCACTATATTTGATTAAAAAAGTAAAGGAATAAAGTGGCATAATGAGAGAAATGGAAAATGAAAAGGGAAAAGTTGAAAGAGAACAAACAAATATTATGAATATCATAATTAAGCACATGAAAGAGATGATAGAAAGAAAGAAAGAAAAGGAAAAAATCAGTAGAGAGTAAAGCAGTTTACAGAAGAAATGAATAAAGAGTTGGAAAAAATTACAATTATATATTTAGAAATGGTAATGTAGGAAATAAATATAAGTTCAGCAGTGGGGCCAGATGGTATAGGATACTTACTATGTAGGAATTTAATGTAATAGCAAAACTAAATTTCGGTAGAGATATTTAATGAATGGTTAAATGATGGTATTGGTTATGTAGAAATATTTAGGGGTATTATCAAATTCATATGAAAAAAGGGGAAGATTTTGAAATTAAAAATTGGAGGCCAGTAATACTGAATAATAGTGATTGTAAGCTATTTATCAAGATAATACAAACAAAAATTAGAAAATAAATTGAATTATGTAATGGACAAAGGTATTTATGGGGTCAAAGGAAAAGGAAGCCAAGAATTATTAATAGTAATTAGGAAAATGGTGGATAATATAAAGAAAGGACAAAAGGAAGTAAAAGTAATGGTGGCTGATATAAACTATACATTTGCTTCAACACAGCATGAAACTGTATTGCAAATAATGGAAGAATATAATTGCAGTATATGAATAAAAGAAGTGTGAATCAGTATCTAAAAATACTGACATTAGAATCTTAGTAAATGGTTGATTAAGTGAAGAAATTGAGATGAATAGTGATTTAAAACAAGGATGTCCAATGAATGGTATTTTATTTGTAATGGTTATGAATTGTGTAGTTAAAGGGATTAATGAAGGAACTGGAAAAAGTAAATGTGTAGGAAATGGGTGTTTCATATCCTATTATGTCTTAGTTGATATTAACCACTAAAAACATAGAGGAAATTAAAAAGGTAATTATATGTGTGCATAAAAAACTGCAAGAAGGTGGATTAAAAATGAATAGGGTAAAGATGTAAGGGGTTTGGAGATAAACACTTGGAAGGAATACACTTTGAAAGAAAAAATATATCAGTACTAGGTACTGATTTTGGAGAATATAATATATTAAATGAACAATGGGAGAAAGTTTTGAGAGATTTAAAGGGACTCACTATAATGTGGAATAGGTATAGGTTGTCATTTAAGAAAAAAAAAGTACTTTTAATAAATCCAACATTGATGAAAAAGTATCATATAGAGCTAATGTGTATATGATATCAAAAGAATTGGAGAAGCAATTTCTTGAAATTATATTTAAAACCATCTGAGTGTCTTGGTTAAATACAGTTAAAAGAGGAATATTATATATGGACAAGGAGGATGGGAGTTTGGGTTTACACAATCCAATAGTATATGGAGCTTCATTGAATTTATACAAGGTATTGAAATGGTTGAACAGAAAGGAAAATAAGTTGATAAGAATATTTAAGAAGAAATATGAAAGGAATGGAAATTAATAAAATTGAATAAAAGGAAGAGTGAATGAAGAAATGGAGAAATAAAAATGTATCAAGAAAAACTAAATATGTGGAAATTAAAGCTAGAGGGAATAAAAGAAATTAGGAAAATGTGGTATAAAAATATAATGATGAAATTTATTGTGTGAATCCATGTGGACATTTAACAGAAGAAAAAGCAAAAGCCATAAACCAAAGAAATGGTATATAAAGAATGTTCTATGTCAATATTTTTTATGGATGTTACAAATTAATTAGTTGCCATTAAATGAAAATATACTTTATAAAAAAATAAATGGATGGACTTGCCATTTTTGTGATGAAACAGAAACAGCACATGTTTTCTTAACATATAAAGTTAAAAATGTATGAAAAATTACAGAAAAAATAGTAAAAGAATTATGAAATTATTAACAGATAAATATGGATATGCTTCAATATGGATTTTATGGGAAATATAGTAAAAAACATGTTAGTAATTTGGACAAAAACATGTTCTGTATTATATGGACAATTTGGAATTAAAGACCAAATGAGATTATGTTCGATGAAAAGTGGATATTAACAAATGTAATACATAAAATCAACTGGTGGATGTGGAAAAAGGGGTGGTTCTATACAAATGTAAACATTTGTCAGTAATAAAGAACTGTAGAGTTAATGTAAATTCTTTGAAAATATGTAAATTGTATATAGTTGTATAGCAAAGGACCCCTACTCTTTGGAGCTGCTAGATGGCACCAGAGGGCTCCTACAGCAGCAGAAATAGGCTTAAGGGAAGCAGCAGCTGCAGCATGGAGGAGGAAAGTAATGCTAAGGAGAGTTTGGAGGTGGAAAGTGGGAATTTGGGGAAAATGTTATTTGTTCAATATGGAGTTTCAGAATGTAAATAAAGATTCATGTGCGGCGGATGTTACAAATGAGCAATGTTTAGTTGTCTCCATGGCGAAGGAAGTAGGCGAGTCTATTGAAGTGGTTTCTGGAACTGTGTAGCAAAAAAGGACACTTATCCATGGAACAATTGTTTTCTGGTAGTAACTTAATGTTACTTTGCAGTTTAGAACTGATGAAGTGGAAAAATACAATGTTAAAAATGTGCAGACAGGGCCTATGTCAAATTGCTGATAATACTGTAAAAATTAGAGCTTAGAGGAACTTATGAAATGGAGAGTGGAGGGTTGAAGGTGTTTTGAAGTGTGAAAAAAAAACACGGTGAAACACTTGCCAACTGTTATTTTCATGGCTGGTTATAGATGGACATTAAGATATGCTGGCCAGCCTAAATCATGTTTCTTTTGTGGGGACTTTTTTCATTTAATTAATGTCTGTGACAAAGTACAATGTAACCAACATGGGGATAAAGGACATAAAGCAAAAAGGTGTGTGCATGAATGCAGGTTGCATAAAAAGGGACACTTTTAGATGGATTGTCAAGAGAAAACAGTAAATAATGAAACAAAGGGCAAAATGAAGACAGCAAAAATAAGATGAAGGTCAACAGGAGGCTGGGGAGAGGGTAAAATAGGCGAGGAAGAAACTGTAGAAGAAGAAAAATATAGAGGGGAAAATAAGGAGAGAAAGTGTTTGTTGGAAGAGAGGTTAGAAGAAGGGATTGATACTAATATATTTTTTGAAGTTCTAGCCAGTGAAAAATCTGATTCTGAAGCTCAAGGATTATTTGTATGCAACTCCAGGAAATAATATTTAACTGGAGAAAGAGTAAAAATAAGAAACTGAAAATTTACAAAATATTTCCTCTAAACGTAAAAATAAGAAAAGGCAACAACTTTAGAGTACTTTCATTAAATAATAACAATATTATTAACACTGTAAGACAGATAGGGACATGAGAATGGTATGCTAAATGTATTTGTGGAAGTTATTCACTTAGAAGATATAAGATTCCTGACAAGTGAAAAAAGACTGCAAACAGAAAAATTGTGGGATGGAAACAGAATATGGAATTTGGGAAGGGAAGGGGCTATGTTGTGTAAAAAACAGTGAAAATTCTAGATGTAACATGTACTTGGATCTGAAATTGTTTTGTATTACAGGAAGGTTTGGGGGTAGCAGATAATGATACAGTTGTAACAGGTTTTTCAGATCATTTAGCAGTATGGATGGAAGAAAGGGAGTACATTAAAATAGAAAAAAGGAATAAAAGGAATAAATGAGAGGTTATGGGAGAGTGTGAAGAATTGCAATTATGGAAGGATCATTTAACCATGTAGAACATCTGTAAAAATTGTCTGAATGGTGCATTGATTTTAAAAAGTATAAAAAGTGTGTTTTTCCCTGGCAGGATGATGTAAGAAAGGACGAGACAGTGAAATATGAGAAATGTATACAAATGTATTAGAGAATTTAGAGAAAAATAAAATGGAGTACTGTGATATGCAGAAAAAAATATATAAAAGAAACCAAAAAAAAGGCATTACTGTTTATGCAGAAATATTATTTACAAAGGAGAATGGAGGAGGTATCTGAATATTTGGGTAAAACAGTAAAGGACAATATTAGTATCTTCTTCTTCGTCTTTCGGCTTTTCCCGGTTAGGGGTCACCACAGCAGATCACCTGTCTGCTCATGACTGGCAGTGGAGTTTAACGGTGTTGAGTTGCCAGCCCGGTGCCCAACCTTCCACAGAAGGCACACACATGCACACACACACTCCTAGGGCCAATTTTGAGTGTCCAAGCCACCTACAGCATGTCTTTGGGATGAAACTGGAGCACCTGGAGGAAACCCACGCGACCACAGGGAGGATATGCAGACTCTGCACAGAAGGCACTCCAGCTGAGAATTGAACCGGAGAACCTCTTGCTGTGAGGTGGCAATGCTAACCGCTGCACCACCACGGCCACCCTAAAGGACAATATTAGTATAGTGAGGGAAATAAAAAAATATAAATGGAGAGGTCAAAAGAATACAATAGCAAAGTATGGAAAATATGTATAAGAGTAAAAAGAAGGATAGTAAGAGAGAATAGAATATAAAAATACTTCCAAAACAAGTTAAGGACATTTTTGAAAAAGAAATTACTATAAGTGATTTGGATGAAGTACTTAGGAAAGTATATGTTGATTCAGTATCATGCCCAGATGCTATAGGGTATGGAATGATCAAAAAATTACTGGATTGGCAAAGAGAGTATTTTGTAAAAATACTGAATGAATGGTTGAAGGAGGGGGGTTGTCTATGAAGAGTTTATATGGCAGAGTAATGAAAAGAATGAAATATACTAGAGCTCCATCACACTAAATAACACAGATTATAAACTTTTTATGAGACTAATACAGAGGGGAATTGAAGGAAGGATGAAGGATATCATGAATGAAAGTACATATGATATAAAAGGGAAGGGATGTCAAGAATTCTTATTGGTGGTGAGAAAAACTGTGGATGATAAGTAAGGAAAAGAGAAGAAATGAAACTTATAGTAGGTGAAATTAGCAAGGCATTTGATACAGTAGTGTATGATGTTTTGTGGGATGTTATGGAGAGGTACGCAATACATAATAGAATTAAGAGTGTGTGTGTGCCAGGGATCTACTTCAGAAGCTTGAAGTTTCAAAACTTTAAACTTCAAATGGCCAACACCATAAGATCAGAGTTTTGAAACTTCCAAAACCTAATTATAAATAAATAAAAAAATGTTTTTATGTTTCTTCAGGGGGACAAGCCCCCCTCCGAACCCCACACCCCCTGCTAATTAAACATGCCAATTCCACGATCGTACTACAGTAAGGAAAACATAAATATCCCATTCCATGCTGTACAGTGATCTCCATTCAAAATGTTTGAAGTTTCAAAACTTCAGCCTTATTCTCTCAGCCTTTTGAAGTTCAAAGTTTTAAAACTTTGAGCTTCTGAAGGGGCTCTGTATGTCAGCATTTTAAAATAATAAAGTGAGAGTGTTAGTGAATGGGTGGCTGAGTAAAGAAATATGCATGAAAAAAAAAGAGTAAAATCCCATGATTGGCGAAACTCCCTGGTCAGCTTCAGTAAGAAGCTGAGATCCCTCATAAAATCCTCCAAAGCTAGTTATGAAAACAAAATTGCCACTGACTCTAAAGACAACCACAAAGCATTCTATAGCTATGTCAAGAATCTCAATGGCAACAGTCAGATCTGCTCTGAGTTACAGCACAATGGCACTAAATATACAGAACCAACGGATATTGCCAACATCCTGGCAGATAGGTTCAGTGCTAACCTTACCCCTCTGTCATCCCCTAAAGGGCCCATCTCTATACCAGAATAATGCAAAGTTCCTGTAATCACGGCTGCACAGGTAAAAAACACACTATCCAAAGCCAAGAACACAGCATCCATGGGACCTGACGACATCTCAGGCTGTGTTCTACATGAACTACAGAACGAACTGGCACCCCACCTAAGTATCATGTTCAATCATAGCCTCACCTCAGGCTATATGCCCACTGAATGGCGCACAGCGACAGTTATCCCACTCCACAAAGGGGGAGCCACCACAGACCCTGGAAACTACTGCCCCATTAGCCTAACGAGCCTGGTCTGCAAGGCTATGGAGCGTATCATCATGGAACTTATAAACAATGACATTGGTAATCTCCAAACTCAGGACCCCACCCAGTTCGGGTTTGTAAAAGGCAGATCATGTCTCCTAAACCTGATAGACTTCTTTGAAGCAGTCACCAAAGCCGTAGATGAGGGTAAGGTGGTTCACACAGCCTATCTAGATCTCGCCAAGGCTTTTGACACCATCCCTCACTCTGGAATTATAGATAAACTCACTAAACTAGGTATAAATCCGTATGTCACAAGATGGGTTGCCAACTGGCTCACTGACAGAACCCACACTGTGAAAGTAGCAGACTCCAAATCCAGCTTCAGACCAGTGACAAGTGGAGTACCACAGGGTTCAGTCCTGGGTCCTCTCCTGTTTGGTATCTACTTCTCTGAAGTACAGGCCAACACAGAAGGTCTTTGGCTAATGAAGTTCGCAGATGACTGCAAACTAGGAGCCATAATCAAAACTCCAAAAGATGTGGACATCCTACAAAAGGGCCTTGCTGAGACAGATGCCTGGTGTCAAAGCCATGGCCTCAAGCTCAATGCCAAAAAGTGCATTGTTATTCCTTTTGGTAAAAACTCAGTACCCATGAACTACCACATAGGTGGTAGTCTACTTAACACTGAAAGTGTGATAAGAGACCTTGGGACACAGGTGAACAGTAGTCTCTCCTTTGATAATCACATCGCCACAGTAGTCAGGAAATCCTTCTATGTGGCACACCTCATCACAAAAGGTTTCTCATCCAGGAAAAAAGAGGTCATTGTTCCCCTCTACTCATCACTGATTAGACCCATTATAGAGTACAATGCTCCTTTTGGTATGTACCTCACAAGACATCTACAACAACTGGAAAGGCCACAGAAATACCTCACAAAGAGGATTACCGGCCTCAAAGAGATGCCCTATGCAGACCGTCTCAAAAAACTGCAGCTTTACTCCGTTCCTACTCAGAGGCGATCTCTGCCTAACACACAAAGCTATGTCAAACCCAGAGCTTTTAGACATGTTCCACTTAAAGAAATCCCAATCCCTACGAGCTACATGCTCTAGGGACCTAAACCTCGTCACCACAATAAACAGAACATGTTGGAGGGATAGATTCCTGTCCCAGAGACTTCCCATACCCTGGAACAAACTACCTATCTATATCAAACAAAGCTCCTCATTAGCACTGTTCAAGAAAAATCTTGATGATTGGATGGGAGATAGGAAATTCACCCCGGGGATCACTTCTGTGGCTCTGCTCGATAGTGGCACAGGAAAATAATTTTCTTGGGTGGCGAAAGCCAGGGTACCTTTGGCTAGGCTTATATAGGCCCTAGGGCCAATAGCCTAGTACCTATCTATGAACCTATGAACCTAAGTTGTTCCAAGAGAGGAACATTGTTTGCACTGGTAATGAATGTGATAGTGAAATAGCTTATAAAATGAAAGATGCTAGTGGTGTTGATTCCAATAGTTTTGACATACGCAGATGATATAGTTGCAGTTGCTAAGAGCAAAATATGGATGAGGGAAGTGTTGGTTTGTCTGAAATTATGTTTAAAAGAAATGGGAATGACCTTAAATTAAATAAAAGTAGGGTTTGGCTGATGTGGTGAACATGGGGGATATATTTTTCGACAAATGAAGCGTATTTGCTGTGGATACAGTTTGGGAAAATGATGTAGTTATGATGTAATGGTAGGGTTTGACAAAATAAATGAAAGAAATATGTCTTCTGTGGAAGACATATAGATTAGCATTTGGGAAAAATGTTTATCTGTGGTGAATTCTGTATTAATGGGAAAATAGCACATATGTCAAATGCTTACACGATTTCACAAAAATATGAAAATATGAAAAGAAATTGTGCAGTTGGTGTTTTCTTTTATATAGGGTTCAAGATTAACCCCAGTGAATAGAGGTGTGTTGTATATGAGTGAAGATGAAGGGGGATTGGAGTTACTAAATCCAGTTGTTTATTCTGCTTCTTTAAACACGTATAGAGTATTAAAGTAGTTTAAGGAAGAGAATGAGAAATTAATAGTGAACACATTTAAATATAAGGAAAAAAAGTTCTGGGAGATTATGAGAATAAGGAAATAAGCAAAATAATATGAAATTAAGAAAATAAATATTATCAAGAAAAAATACTAATGTGGAAAATAAAAGTTGATAATATAGAGAAAGATAAAACGGTGTGGTATAATGATGTGATGAAACAATATTATTATTTAATCTATGGGAAATTTTACCAGAAGAAGTGATTAAAGCCATTAAAGTAAGGAAAACGTCATGTACCAATATAATAGAATCTCAGGAGTTCCTGTTGAGACTTGTAATAAATAAGTTACTGGTAAAGAGGGATATGCTATAAAAAAAGAAAGTTGAAAGGATGTGTTAATGTTGTGGTGAGGAAGAGACAACAGAGCATGTTTTTTCAAATTTAAAAACTCTGGAAAAGGTTGTGCGAAGAAAAAAATTTGATAATATTAAAAAAGTTGTGTGAAGAAATTATTTTTGAGAATATCCATGACATAATATAGATATGAATATGATTATGCATGGATATTATAAGAACAAGAAGAAAGAATATATGGGAAGGGTAGATAAGAATTTATTTTATGTAATATTTGTTATTTGGAATGATAGACTGAATGAAATTTTGTTTAATAGAAAATGGATTTTGGCTGACATATTGCAAAAATAAATTACATATGTGGGTCATTTATCTTAGAATAGCTATGAAGAAGATATAAAATATGATAAATAATAAAAAAATAAACAGAAATGTGTATATATTCACCTGCAAATATGGACATATTGTAAATATGTAAATGTGTAAATAATATACTTTTTATGTAGTAGAAAATAAAGGATCCCTACTCTTTTCTGATAAGTGCTGTGAAATATTTTACATCCACTTGAGCTACCACCAACTTAAGTAGAAGAGGCCTATTTTTAATATCTCCTCCAAGGTATGACATACTCAGAAAGCTGAACCCCTTTAATGTTGCACTTCACTGTCAGCAATCCACCTACCTGGTGTAGGAAAAGAACCTGCGGTCTTCTCCAGCAAAGGCAAGGATGCTCCCTGTTTTGCTACTGACACTATGTTAATGAGGGACAGGCATATGTATGAGACAAAAATCAGTGATGCTCTGGATAATAGGATTCAGATAAGAGGCAAAGTAATCTAATCCACTTCAAAAAGTTAGCAGAACACATTTTGCAGCAATAAGCATTTTCTGAAAACTCTCAAACTCTAATAATTGGCATTACAGGCTATCTATAAACTTTAATTACTTTTAACACTCAGTGATTTAGCAAAAAATGAAGATACAAGTGAAGGTCTGGTAGTTACTGTAGATGATTAAGGCTTTAAACTCTTAATAAGCTATTTCCTGTAGTCAAGGGTCCAGGATTTGATTTTTGCTACTTAATTTCCTTCTGTGTGACTTTAATTAAGTTGCTTAACCAGACAGTAGTCTTGTGTTGCCCCTTTATCTTTTCTTAACATATAGAAAAACAAAATGATAGGGCATACATATGAGGATAAATATTCATATGCAGTTTCTGAACAATAGGAGAAGAGACATGATGGTCAAATCCAATGATAGGCAGTAATGGACCAGACCTCCCCCCAGCAGCTATACCAGTATTGCATTACTTGACTGTCTCTCCCAACTTATCATAAAACATTGTTGAAACCTGTCAGTGGGTATACTATTTTCTTCTTTACTTTTACAATGATCTCATACATTTAGACTTAATTTAAAACTTTTATTAGAACTTTTACAGCAAAAACACTTTCAGACATTTAATGAACAAAACAAATCGCACCCACACCAAAAACCAGAGCTTTCAACTTTTATCAATATAATTTGGGCATTTGTAGTTTATTTTGTTTTTCTGTTTCATACATTTGATATACAAATCCTAGAATTGTCCAGTTTCCACAAAGACTTAAATCAGTCTCATTTTGAAGACCTCATTCTCTTGCTTGTAGGCCTATAGGGAGCAGAAGATTCTAGAACCATATTTTAAATAATTTCCAAATCTTTACCCTATATATATATCTATATATATATATATATATATATAGAGAGAGAGAGGGAGACATATATGTTTTCTGAGGCAGAGACAATATGTTGCTGTCAGGACAGATTACTTCCAGCCCCCCCCCTCCCCCCAGTTAGGTACTACAGCTGTCTAATCTAGCAAAACAAATCACAGTCTTTTCCTCCCTGCATTGCAATAGCCAATCATGCAGGCTGTCATTCATGCAGCCTTTAGGATTTTTTTTTCTGTTTAGGTCCTGAACACACACCTTCATGGCTGACATGGGCACCTGTGTCATCATAAGGGCATACTAGACCTTTCCACTGCAAGTGCTCCCACCCACATGCTAATGAAGGCTGCATCACCAGTTTGGTAACTTAAGCACATGTCTCTGGTTATGGCTGTTTTGCCAGTAAGCCTACTCTTCCATGTGGCACAAGAGGACAAGACCACCACTGTATCCCCCAGGGTAAGCAAGCCAGAGTTTGCCACTCCTTCCTACTGTCTGGTTCTTCCAGTGCTTGAGCCACTAATCAAACCTGGGTCATCTGGGTTGTGGTCGTGTCCATCTCTCTGTACAGCATAGATAATTCCATATCACAAATGTTCAGTGCAGACAGAGGGTTTCATGACTGATCTCTGCATGGCACACACAGAGTCCTGGGACAAATGTTTGTCTTATGACAAAGGAAATCAAAATAAGTGACAAAACTTTGATGAACTATAGTTCCATCAAAATGTGATGTGCTTACTTTAAAATGCCCAAAAATCCAAACAGTGTCAGAACTTTCCCTAAATGTTTTCATGAAACATTCTGATAAAGGTTTAATAGGTCAGATGAATAACATAAACACAGTCTGCATGCATCTTTCTGTTTAGGAATGAAAACATTGTTTAGGATACTAAATTTGCCATAGCTTTTACGTCTGTCAGTAAGTTTTTTCACATAGTTTTCTAAGTACAGTTTAGTGGACCTAGCTGAATGAAACAAAACAAGCGCTCTATCTCTGTGAGTTCCTTTGAGACTAACAAGGACAAGTGACTGTATAAGTAAATCAGTACTAGACAGAGTTTAGCATGCTTTGAACTTCTATAGTTTTACCCGACCTATCAGATCAACAAAATGTGGCATTCACAGTAAAGCTATGTATCACTTAGTTGAACAGTAGCAAAGTTATTAATGTATGTATAGTTCTATGTCTAACACTGATTACATGTTCAATCCAAGATCTGGCTACACTACCATAGAGATTCTATAATTAAGCTTTATCATTAAGATAATACTAAATTTGAGGTTTCATACTTATGTTTCTTTGCCAGCATCATACCAAATGAAAAAAAAAAACTTGTCAGAGCTTGTTGTTATGCTGTCCAGGACTTAATTTGTGCTGATGTTGATGGGAAACAGATTCAAGTGACTGAGCTGTAGATATCTACAGAGCAAAAAAAAAAAAAAATGCTAACACACAAACATTGAATTTCATGAGAAATCTTCTGTAATTCTGAACTGATAAGGGAAAACATTGAATTACAGAATCCATTCACTGTCATCTTGACTTTTCCATAAATGTGCCTTTTGAAGTCCATGTGAAAAGATACATACTGCTTAGTCTTGGCAATGATACAATTTCCTTAGGCCTACTCTCATCTGCTTCTGTCTTTTTTCTCTGACTTCCCTGCCTGCCTCTTTTCATTTTTCCTTCTAGATTTACTGTTCCTGCTCTCTTTGTTTTTCTTTTTCTGTGATTAGTGCTAGAACTGACACTGTCAAGTTACTGTCGGTAGAAAATTAAAGAAAATTCAAAGGGATATAAATCAGCACAATGAGGAAAGAGTATATAACCTTAAAATTACCTGAATATCTAATAATAATGTGAATTTGCACAAAGGAGCTAGGAGAAGTAATTATAGCACTAATTACACTACTCATGTTCAACATTCAAAAGACCAAACAGGACACAAGATCAATAATAACCCTATCATGACTGATCAAGGTAATAGTCCTATTTATTTTAATTATAGTGATAAATAATTTTAATAATTTAAATGACGCTTTAAAATTTCTGCCCTTGAGGCGATCGGAGAGACTAGCCAACCAAGCTATGAATGAGATAGAATTTTTACAGGTCCCCTGCTATCAGGGAAGGGAAAGAGGAAATTGTCATTTTAGAGGGAGAGGGAGGAGAACATCACTTTGGGAGTTTTGTAAATTATTATAGTATTACTCATACCTATAAAGGCTTTAATGTATTCAGTTACAGTAATCTTGTGTATTGGTACAAAATATTTCTATTTATTTCAGAAAAGTTTTAGATTTGTACCTAGTAAAGAAACAGGTATAGTGAATACATTAACAGAAAAACTTTACACAAGAAAAATGAATTTAGCTATACAGTATAAATTAGAAGAACATGGTGGTTAATTTGGTTCAATATTGAAATCATATATAGTTCAAGCATTTGAAAAAGCATGTGAAAATGACATACATAAATATTTTGATAATGAAAGGAAAGGTTTTAAGAGATTTCATTTTATTATAAGATAAATCAATTTTGTATCAACTCATTAAAAACAAAAGTATGAGGATCATGAAACCTGATAAAGGTCGGGGAAAGTGATTTTTGATTCTATCAATTTTACTAATAAAATGTGTAGTATTCTTCAGGATGACTTAGTATGTGAACACAGTTCTAGAAACCAAGTCAATTTAGCATACCAGAAAAATAACATATTTAAATGATTGTTTACTTCATGGTTCCATTTCAGGAGATGTTTTTTTTTAGTTTGTGAATATTGCTACTCCCAAAATTCCTACTATTTGTGGCATTCTGAAAATACATAAAAGTATATCAGACCCAACGTTTAGACCAATAGTAGCAGCCTAAGATTCAAAAACATATCCACTTGCAGTGTACGCAGATAGACCTCTCAAACCTATGTTAGAAAGACATTCACATATTCTAAAAGATTCCTGGAAGTTTCTGAGTAGACTTAAAAATTATACATGGGATAGAGCTCAAAGCTTTTTAACCATAGATGATGTTGACCATTTTTCACGTATCACTAAAGCAGAAGGATTATTTTTATTTCATGAGAGTCTTATTGATTGTGATTTCTTAAAAAAATATGACATTAATTTAGTTATGGACCTCATGGATATGTTTTTTGAGAACAATTTCTTATTTTTTGAAGATGAGATTTACAGGCAAATTAAAGGAGTGGCTATGGGTGCAGCCTGTGCACCAATTTACATAAACTTGGTCTTAAAGAGTTGGGAAATTAATTATGTATTTTCTTTGGAATGTTGTACATTTTGCAAATTATATTTGAGATTTTTTAATTTTTTTTATCTTATGGAACAGCTCAGAGAAAAAGCTCTGGGATTTGACAGAATTTTTAAACAATATAACATCTTTTTTTTTAATTTACATATCAGTACAACAAAAAATACACCAACTAGCTGGACACTTCTACCAGTCATGGCAAGGATGGGTTCTGTTCAAATATTTTCAGAAAATCGACTTTTAGAAATGCATACTTACATTTTAAAAGTTTCCACCCATTTGCATGTAAGAAAAGCCTCATTAGGGGCCAGTGTATAAAACTGGCATGTATAATTTCATCAAAAGAGGTTCTTTTCAATGAAATTGGGAGCCTCATTCATATGTTTATTGAAAAGAGATATCCAAAAAAAATTAATTACTGATATTGCCAATGATATTATAAAGAATTGGGGCAGTAAATAAAAACCTTGATTAGGAGCGGTTATAAACAACAAATCACAAGACAATAAGCAGGACCAATTGGGATCTAAGGGTTTTAAATGAGCCCCAATTTTACAATACACCACAGGATTTGATGATATTAAGACACTTGGAACATACTTCAGATTAATACCCACATATCATCTGTGGTGGGGGATGAGCCTTGATTTATTTACAAGACAGTCCAAGATATGAAAAATATTTTCAAAAAATGCATATTCTTAAGTTCCAATAAAATTCAAAGTGGGACAAAAAGTTGTGGAAATTGTAGACAATAGCCACACATTTTAGGAGACTGAGTATTGGTTGTAACAATGGAATTGATATAACATTTGTTGTACAAAAAAGTTGTTTACATTGCAAAGTGTATGCATTACCCTAGGTTTTACATAGGCAATACATCTGAGAAGGGGGTTTATGAACATAATTTAGATATTAAGAATAAATGTATAAATAACTCATTATTTAAACATTAAGAAAATTTGCTTTCATAGATGTGATTAGTCCTGACCCTAGGGGGGATCTTGAGAGACAAGGCTAGAATATAGAGCATTATTCTAGCAGTTAAAACTAAATGCAACATCCCCACTGGGTCTGAATGAAAATGTTTCTATAGTTCCAGTTTTAAAATTGAGAGCAGTAAAGCTATGATATTTAACAAATCAGCAATTATGTATTTTGTTTAATAAAAAATGTGCTTCAATATTTTATATAATATATTATATTCCTATTTGTAGTATTATATTTATAACTTATTTTTTATAATTTATTTTAATATATGTACAATTTTCTAATATGTTTAATATTTTAATATATTATATACTGTATTTGATAAGCATGCAATTTTTTGAGAGGGTACAATAAGGTTATTTGGGATGACAAGTAATTTATGCATATATACGGGCACATGCACATTTAAAATTAGGTATTCTGTATAAATGAATTATTCATAAGAGAGAATTTTTAACTGATGTGACATATTGGAGATTAGTTCTGAGGAAGTCTTTTCTTTCAAAAATGAAAACGCTATATTTTAATTGTATTTCATGTTAAAGAATGTGATTTGGGAAGAAATTTTATGCCATTTTATATGTATTGGTTGATCATCATGTCTACTCATATCTCCTTGGTTTATTTGGACTGTTCTTTCCTGGTATGGATGGTTTGCACATTGTAGTGAAATTTACTGGATTTCATTTGCGTGCTTGGCAACTATTAACTTTTTTACTAACTTGTGGCTTCCTTACTTGTAAAGTAACTAATTTCCTAAACCTTCAGTACAGAATGAAACAATAAAATATATAAAATAAAACACTGGCCCAGTCAAAAAGGTATTGCTGGCAGAAGATTAGGCTGATAAGCATAACTAAAACATGAAACTAACAAACTCTAATGTAACCCTTACTTCGCCATTACTATATTTCAAAAAAGGGATGATTCAAGCTGTTAAGATTCTCCACACTTAGTCCACAGGTTCTAAAGCTGAATTACCAGAACTTTATCACTTTGCTGGGAAGGAAGGCTGATTGTAGCTGTGAAGGGAGTGTCAAGGGCTCTACTACCAAAATCCATACATCTCAATTGTGCAAATTTTCACGAGAATGTCCATATTTTTGCTTCATATTTTTGGTCTGTTCCTCATAAATCTTATGGTTTTCTGGCAAACCACTGGTATTTGAAGTCACTAAATTGACTTTGTATCATCCAGAAAATGCATGCTAACACAAAACATGTTATTCTAGTGACCTTCTGAGTTTATAAGAGCAATACTTAAAATATATCCCTATTTTTGGTCCTTTGTCCCCTTCTATTATTTTGACTTTGTACAAATTTCTTGTGTTAAGAGGTTGAGTGGTATGCTTATATCTGAGAGACCGGATTGAACAGTGATTGTCTTGGCTAGCATGGGGAGCATTAGAATTAGATCTACATTCTTCTATTTTCACCTTTAGAAATACTTTTGGTATCAGAGATGGCTCAGGAAAAGCATAAAGACCTTGATTCCATAGACTTGAGGATACATGTGTTGTCACTACTACAGCCAGAAAAGTAACTACATTGCAGGTCTTTGTTCTGTGTTTTCTCTTGTAGTTCAAGAGGAATTGAGAGTCCCCTCCCCCTACACTACTGAAAAGGTGTTAAAACTGTCATTGTATAGAGAGACCCTTGCAAAATCAATTCCTCAGATTACAAAAGAAAGAACAAAGGCCTGCAATTTAGTTACTTTTCTGGCTGAGGTTGGATGACTTCTAAGTATAGTGTAAAACAAGGTGTGAGCCAAACACAAATGAGGATGATTAAATACAGAAAAGAAGCAGTCCTTTTACAGAAGGTAAAGAAAATAACAGTGACCCTCCCAAATCCCATTATATGTCTATGGCATGGGAATTCAAAGTTACTTCCTTATGTCTGACATGAGTCATACAAAGTATTATGGGAAAGAGAAAGGCTTGAGGGACTACAAGATCACATTGATACATCAAGCTCCATTGGCAGCCATGTTGTGGAAAACAAGGTAAAATTACAAATAAAGCACTTAGAGTGATTTTGAGGTGCTAAAATAGGCCAGGAAACAACGATAGAGTGAAAAAAAACTGTTTTGTTTTAGTTTTAGGGTGGAGTTTTCCTTTAACATTTGTCTGCACATTTCCCTCCTTCAATAATCATGGAAAACCATAACTGAGCTGCAGAGCAGAATTTTGAACCAGTACACAATCTATCAATACATCTGTTCTTGGACACAGCATGTTCACAATGTGTTCTGTCCAGAAACAGTTTAGTCCAGGGTGCCATCCCACATATCCAATACTGTATGTGAAAGGGCTATTTGTGCAGTGTATAGGTATGTATCCACAAATCTGCCCTTGTGGATGGAATTGATAAAGATGCAGGATGCCTAGCTATAGCCCATTCTGAAATAAACACAGTTTTGCATTCCACAAGTACCTCATAATTTATACAATGTTAGGCGGTCCTTTTAAGCCAGCACTATTTGACAGCCAAATCATAAACAGTAAATGCTTCCATCATAGTTCATGGTTCATCCCTCATTTGAATACATATTTTCCAAAAAGAAATTATTTTTAATAGCCTTTCAACTTTTCAACACTCTGATCCTGATCATACATTTTAAATTTCCCTTATGGTTTACTGCTCCTTTCTGCCTTTCACAGATTTGGTCACCACCTCCAAGACTCATCAGTTCAAATCCTGACATTCCCAAATGGTTACCAGAAAACTTTCTTGGAAGAAACTGGTGAATGAAAGGTCACTATGATATTTCTCTTGCAACATTCTATGTTGTAGAATGCACACTGATCACATGGCTGATACTGAATGAATACTCAGTAAGTTCTTCCTCTGTGCAGGTAGCCACTAGGGCATTTCCCATGGATCACTCTGATGTAAAATAGATTATCTCCTGCTAGCCTAGTGGTTTCTTCCTCAATACCAACATGACCATACAAAACAGAATCTTTCCTGGTGTGGTAGCGTCTCTTGCCATTCTTATTACCTCAAGCAAAGGTAACAGAATGTCTGTGATGGTAAGGAAGCTATGCAATAAGAGCAGGAGAGCCCTTCAATGTGCTGCGCAGTGTCAAGCACTGACCTATGAGAATGAATAAGTGTGTGTAAAAGTAACATATCTGTCTGCACCCATGTTAGCTGGTAGACAACCACAGTGGTATGTGTGAGCCTGTGATCGCTGTGGCACTATTTGTGGACATTTCAAGGTACAGGTACTAGAGGATTATGACATAGGTAAGAGAAGGCTCCATTAGACCTCCATGGCTGTTCTTTTACCTATGATTCATGTGATTAAGAGGGCATTATTAGACTGAGCTGTTTTGGGGGGCATTGCTAAGAACGTTTGTAGCTCAATGTGATGGAAAGTGGGAGAAAGAGACTACTTTGGAGTACATACAGGGGGAAGGGAAGGAAAGGAAAGGAAAACTGAAATGGCAGTCCTTGCTAAACAAATTATGAGTATGGAGATGTCTAAAAAATAAAATCAAAATCAAAGTAACCTCGCCAACACTAAAGTACAACAAAATGAACAAAACTATATCCATTGAAAGACCTAATAAAAAGTAAAGATTTTTTTTTCTGGCAGCGGGCAAAGCCAATCACACTAGCAAGCAGAGAACTACATCACACTCATTCCCATATTTTACATAAACAATTGTGTGGTTACTGCACACAGTTGCTTATGTAACTGTGTGTGGTTACTACATGTTAAGAAAGGTGGAGCTCTCAGACAGGTTTATCTTGGGTGTCATTTGAAAAATTACCCATAAAAGGACTGTACAGTTCCACATAAAACTGTGAACTACAAAGGTTTATTGCTATCAGTCTACCCATATGATTTCACTTGTTTTATAAGGTATAGTCCATACCTCTCAACTGTACTGATTTTCACAGAATGTCCAGATTTTTGCATCATATTTTTGTTCTGTTGTTTATTAAATTGTGGTTTTCTGGCAAATTAGTGGCAAATCATTAAATACTGAAGTTAAAAAATAATGACAGACATTTGAATTTCAGACTTCACACCCTTTAGAAAAATCCATGCTAATGTAAAACCTGTTATTCTATCAAATTTCTAAGTTTGTAAGAGCAATATTTAAAAATTGTCCCTATTTGTGGGCCTTTGTCCCACTTTTGCTTATGGCTTTGTCCAGATTTCTTGCTCTAAGAGGTTGAGAGGTATAGGTATAGACATCTTGGTTGATGCCTTTGAAACTCAGATCAGCCCAAAAACACTGAACAAATGTTCCAGAGCCTTGTCTGCCTGGGGGCAGTGCTTTTGACAGCACTATTACATAGGAGACTTATTTAAATAACATTGTTTTCTTTGTGCATTGTGGTTCAAATCTTACCTAGACTCTCCCATTTATATCCAGTTAGGATACCCCTTTGCTCGTTGCATTAATGCTCACATACCTATATATATATATATATATATATATATATATATATATATATATATATATACTGTTTTTCTGTTTCAGTGATTTTCCTCCATGAGATCCACATCAAGGCTAAATCCTACTTATTTGAGGGGGGGGGGTCCTACATCTTCTAGCTGAACTCCTTATTGTTTTTTTTTTTGCTCTAGGGGTACACATATGAGGATTTTAATACAGAAGACCACTTGAGCTGTTGTTTAATCTCTCAACTTTTTCCATGCCTATCAGATAAGGCATTGCTGAGAGTGAGACATATGTTAACAAACATGGAGCCACAGCTGTAGAGAGGGAATCTGATGGATGACACAACCATTTTTTCTCTCTCGAAAGCTATAAAATTCCTATAATACATAATAATTATATGGAGCTGATACCTAACGTTAGAGCCTTACCAGTCATGCTCTTTCTGTAGTTCTGCTTGGATGGAACTC
The DNA here is from genome assembly GCF_019279795.1 of Protopterus annectens. Taxonomy (NCBI): domain Eukaryota; kingdom Metazoa; phylum Chordata; order Ceratodontiformes; family Protopteridae; genus Protopterus; species Protopterus annectens. The sequence continues at coordinate 418,116,927 of NC_056751.1, forward strand.
TGCATATCATTCTCTCTTCCCTATTGTGAGCTTTATTTACAAGCACCAATATTTTACTATCCTTTCATCAGAATGGCTGCAAGTTTACAAATTCCCAAACTGTCTAGGTTCCTTGCTTGCCATGTGTACAGAACCAGAATTCAAGAATTTCTGATTTTTGGTATAATCTACGTTCACATCTTGACAACTTCTCAGCTACAATATTTCAGTTGTACAATTCAATTGTACAATTAAATTTCTATGTGAAAACATATTTCAGGCTAAAGATTAGCAGCTAATATTTTCTGAAAGACTGGAATTCCAAAAACTTGCTTTGTACATTGTTATATTGGCACAGTGATAATGAATTTTATGTTTATAGTTGTCATCCTGCTGGGCGGCCATGGTGGTGCAGAGGTTAGCGTTGTCACCTCACAGCAAGAGGTTCTCTGGTTCGATCCTTGGCTGGGGTGCTTTCTGTGCGGAGTCAGCATGTCCTCCCCGTGGTCCTGTGGGTTTCTTCTGGGTGATCCAGTTTCCTTCCACATTCCAAAGACATGCTGTAGGTGTATTGGACACTCTAAATTGGACCTGGGTGTGTGTGCCTGCCATGGAAGGTTGGGCACTGGGCTTGCAACTCGACATCATAAAAACTCTATTGCCAATCATGAGCGGACAGGTGATCCGCTGTGGTGACCCCTAACTGGGAAAAGCCGAAAGAAGAAGAAGAAGAAGAAGAATTGTCATCCTGCTGAATGAAAATACAGCAACTTGTGAACAAAGTTTGTTAACTTGTACTTTAATTGTCTGATGCCCCCCCCATACCCACATACATAGACATCTCTTGAACTTCCTTGAAAATAGATGCCTCACTATGTGAGTAAATAAGGATATTTTATTAATTAAGAAAAATAACGGTCGAGATGGCAGAAAGGACACCAACTATAAGAGACCTGGAACAATCACAGCAATAGCGTATAATAAGTTTAATATCCGCTTTCGTCACTAAAACTTCATCAGAAAACAATGAGCATAAGCACAAAGCAATTTAAATACATCAATCAATTAATGCTTCAATCAATCAATTACAAAAGTAATTAAATAAAACATTAAAATTTAAAAACAAATAAACAAATTTACAAATATTGCACTAAATCATGTAAAAAAACACAACTATATATATAACACCTATTACAGGCAAAGACGTGGAGTTGCTATGGGGTCTCCAGCAGCTCCAGCTTATGCAAATTTGGTTATGGCATGGTGGGAGGGGGAATTTATACCTATTTTACAAGAACATTTTAATATTATTTTTTTCGGTAGGTACATTGATGATTTAATTTTTGTTATTGAGGGAAATCCAGATACTGTGGATGATTTATTACATGAAGTTAATACTCTGTCTGGTTTTCTTAAATTTACGCTTGGTGATGTGGGATTATCTGTTAACTATTTAGATATACATATTTGGTGGGATCATATGGATAATTGTTTTCAGAGTAAGATACATAGGAAGAGAACGTTTACTAATGGATACTTACATTATACCAGTGGTCACCCGAAATATATTATTAGAAATGTTCCAAGAGGACAATTTATAAGGGCTAGTCGCATGACCACTAGGGAAGTTGATGTTATACATGAGTTTCATTACATTGTCAATTTGTTTACTCAAAGAGGATATGATGAGAAGTTTTTAATGGACATCGGCAATGAGATTTTTAGCAAACGGGCTTCCTTTTTTCCACCGATATAGGAAAAGTGCATTACTAAGAGTAGTGTAGTTAATACCCAGTTAAGTAATTGTGTTAGTTCAGACCACTTCTGTTCTTTTGAAATGAGCTCTGATTGTTTTCAGATCAGAACCATTTTAGAACAAAATTGGAAAGTTATTCAAGGAAACCATGATATTATTAAAGTTGTTGGTTCTAAACCTAAATTTGTGTTTCGAAAAAGTAACACGTTAAAAATGATTTTGGAAAGGCCCAACACTAATAGTACTGTTACGGTAATTAAGAAAAAAGGCATGTTTTGTTGTAATAATTGCACAGCATGTCATTTTATTTTTGAGGGACCTTGTATTAATGTTATAACATCTGAAAGAATTTTAGAAGCGCCCGGTTATGCTGATTGTACAAGCAGTGGACTTGTATATATTGCTTTGTGCTCCGTTTGCCCAGCTTTTTATGTGGGTATGACCACAAGGAGCTTGGGGAAACGCATTAAGGAGCACTTATATGCTATTAAAATCAAAAACCCAAACAACGCTTTGTACAAGCATTCAACATCATGTACAAATTTTAAGAAATTTATGTTTACCGTTTTAGAAATTTGTAGACATGATAGGAGAGCTGGGGACTTTAGGAATTATGTAGAGCAACGGGAAACTTTATGGCAGGTTAAACTGCATTCTGATTTTCCACCAGGATTAAATGAAGCAGTTAATTTAAAATGTTTTTTAAAACATCGTAAACTGACTATTTCCAAACATCTTGACATAAGAAGTTTACTTGATATGTTAACATAGTTGTGTTTTTTTACATGATTTAGTGCAATATTTGTAAATTTGTTTATTTGTTTTTAAATTTTAATGTTTTATTTAATTACTTTTGTAATTGATTGATTGAAGCATTAATTGATTGATGTATTTAAACTGCTTTGTGCTTATGCTCATTGTTTTCTGATGACGTTTTAGTGACGAAAGCGGATATTAAACTTATTATACGCAATTGCTGTGATTGTTCCAGGTCTCTTATAGTTGGTGTCCTTTCTGCCATCTCGACCGTTATTTTTCTTAGTTTTGTTTGGCTTTTCCTGTTTGTGGTTTGTTCAGCCTTGATATGGCAGAAGTTGCTGACGACACCCTTTTGAACTTGTCGGTGCATTCTACGCCGACCTCTAGGGCTGATAAAGCCAGTGGACTACTTATTGCGACTTTATTGGACATCCAATCATCTTTAAAGTTTTTGGTGGCTAAAGCGAACGCTTCTGACAACGTGATGCACGTTTCCAGTCCTACTGGAACAAGTGACGAGCTGGACACTGTTATTGACCTAAGTAGGTCTCCGCATGTAGATTTTGGGTGCGGAACCAGGAAATCTTGCCAGCCGTCTCATGTTAACATCTCTAATAATGCTAGCTGTGCTCAGCTGCTTAACCGGGAGAACAACCCGTTTTGTAGATCGACTTGGGGCTCCTTTGACATTAACAGCAGAGAGCTTAACACTCAACGGGACCTTTTATTGAAGCTGCTAAAGAGGTATAAGTCTTTGGAAATTGAGAATCATTATTTTTTAAGATGCATTGATCTAGGTGTGGTACCTAAGGGACTACGTTTCTTTAAATGTCCCAGTGGTATTAATTTAGGTCACCCGATGTTCAGTTCACTTATTAATTTTTTCAACGAGGCTGGTATACGTTTTTTAAAGTTACTAATTGACAACAACATCCACAAGATGTCTTTATTAACGAAAGACATCAAGGAAGCTGAGGGTTTTATTAGGAACCGGCTCTCTGCTGAACAGTTTAATTCAGTTTTTGTTTTTTTAACAAATGAACTTGAACTTCATGTCAATGAAGTCACGAATAGAAAACGGTCAAAGTTGGACAGGGACATAGCTGTTTATGATAATAAGACTGCTTACAACCATTTTGCACCAAATTTTCGTAATTCTGCAAATCAGCAGCCAAGGTCTAATTTTATCAATCAGTCTAGTCGTTCTGTTTTTTCATCCTTTAAGCCTTTTTCTGACAATGCGGACAATGTACCTACGACATTTAAAAATATTAGTACTGATTATGACTTGTCTTTCCCACCCATTGTGCCAACTACTTCTTCTACAGGTTTTGGTGTTTCATCTGATAAAGTACAAGAAAGTAACGTTACTGTTACTATTAACAAACAAGCTGATAACAACGTTGATAAACCTGTGGACTTTGGGGTTACTAGTAAAGTTAATAAGGACAGGTCTGTAACTGCATCTACTGAAGGTCCTTTAAAGAAGAATTGTCCGAATAATCCGTGTAAAAGCACTGTGCTTACTAGAAGCAGGACTTTTTTGGGATCAAGTTCGTCGGGGGACGAGGCTTAAGTGATTTTTTGGATGATTTTGGTGTCATTAATTTGACTGACTTTTCATTTACTACTGTCGAGTTGACTGTGCTAAAATATGGTCTTAATTTTATTCCTAGTCAGAGAGCTGACTATGGTAAGACTATTATTGACATTAAGAAATTTACTAGACAATTAAATCTGTCTTACTTAATGCACGACTTACCAGACAAAACTAACGTGGTTAATAAACCCTCTAGTTATGTACCTAATTTGCATTATACCATCAAGGCCTACGAGGAGTTATGTATTAAGGATGTTAACTTGTTTTTTAAAAACAAGAATTTTTTTAGTGATAATTTAAACTGTCAGGAAAGAAAGGCTTTAAGACATCTAAAAGAGTTAACTACGCTATTTAGGTTTATGAAAAGTGATAAAGGTTCAAATGTTGTAGTTATGGATCATGATAGTTATAACTGTAAAATGCAAGAAATTTTAGGGAACACCTGTGAATATGAACCTATTGCTTTGTTTGACATTCTGAAGCGTTTTGGTGAAGTGCACTCACATTTATATGATGCTTTGATGTCTGGTGAGATTAGTTTTAGCTTGTATAATTTTTGTGTAGTTGAAAATCCAAAAATAGGTGTTATTTTTGGAATTCCCAAAACTCATAAGGATGTTTTAAATCCACCATTACGTCCAATAGTTTCATCTCCTCATTCAGTTACTGAAGGAATTTCTTTAGTGATTGATGCCTTATTAGGACCTTTACTAGAAAATCAGGCATCATATATTAGGGATTCCTGGCATTTTTTGGAAAAAATGAGGATTTTTCATGGGAAGCAAATTTTTGATTCTTCTAAACAAATTATTTTTACCCTAGATGTCAACTCATTATATACTTGCATTCCCCATGATGAAGGAGTAGAGGCAGTACGTAGTTTTTTAGTTAAAGAAAATTTTTTTAATAATTCTCATATTTCTTTAGTTTGTAGGTTTTTGGATATTATTTTGGAAAACAATTTTTTCTTATTTAATAACACCTATTACAGGCAAAGACGTGGAGTTGCTATGGGGTCTCCAGCAGCTCCAGCTTATGCAAATTTGGTTATGGCATGGTGGGAGGGGGAATTTATACCTATTTTACAAGAACATTTTAATATTATTTTTTTCGGTAGGTACATTGATGATTTAATTTTTGTTATTGAGGGAAATCCAGATACTGTGGATGATTTATTACATGAAGTTAATACTCTGTCTGGTTTTCTTAAATTTACGCTTGGTGATGTGGGATTATCTGTTAACTATTTAGATATACATATTTGGTGGGATCATATGGATAATTGTTTTCAGAGTAAGATACATAGGAAGAGAACGTTTACTAATGGATACTTACATTATACCAGTGGTCACCCGAAATATATTATTAGAAATGTTCCAAGAGGACAATTTATAAGGGCTAGTCGCATGACCACTAGGGAAGTTGATGTTATACATGAGTTTCATTACATTGTCAATTTGTTTACTCAAAGAGGATATGATGAGAAGTTTTTAATGGACATCGGCAATGAGATTTTTAGCAAACGGGCTTCCTTTTTTCCACCGATATTGGAAAAGTGCATTACTAAGAGTAGTGTAGTTAATACCCAGTTAAGTAATTGTGTTAGTTCTGACCACTTCTGTTCTTTTGAAATGAGCTCTGATTGTTTTCAGATCAGAACCATTTTAGAACAAAATTGGAAAGTTATTCAAGGAAACCATGATATTATTAAAGTTGTTGGTTCTAAACCTAAATTTGTGTTTCGAAAAAGTAACACGTTAAAAATGATTTTGGAAAGGCCCAACACTAATAGTACTGTTACGGTAATTAAGAAAAAAGGCATGTTTTGTTGTAATAATTGCACAGCATGTCGTTTTATTTTTGAGGGACCTTGTATTAATGTTATAACATCTGAAAGAATTTTAGAAGTGCCCGGTTATGCTGATTGTACAAGCAGTGGACTTGTATATATTGCTTTGTGCTCCGTTTGCCCAGCTTTTTATGTGGGTATGACCACAAGGAGCTTGGGGAAACGCATTAAGGAGCACTTATATGCTATTAAAATCAAAAACCCAAACAACGCTTTGTACAAGCATTCAACATCATGGACAAATTTTAAGAAATTTATGTTTACCGTTTTAGAAATTTGTAGACATGATAGGAGAGCTGGGGACTTTAGGAATTATATAGAGCAACGGGAAACTTTATGGCAGGTTAAACTGCATTCTGATTTTCCACCAGGATTAAATGAAGCAGTTAATTTAAAATGTTTTTTAAAACATCGTAAACTGACTATTTCCAAACATCTTGACATAAGAAGTTTACTTGATATGTTAACATAGTTGTGTTTTTTTACATGATTTAGTGCAATATTTGTAAATTTGTTTATTTGTTTTTAAATTTTAATGTTTTATTTAATTACTTTTGTAATTGATTGATTGAAGCATTAATTGATTGATGTATTTAAACTGCTTTGTGCTTATGCTCATTGTTTTCTGATGAAGTTTTAGTGACGAAAGTGGATATTAAACTTATTATACGCTATTGCTGTGATTGTTCCAGGTCTCTTATAGTTGGTGTCCTTTCTGCCATCTCGACCGTTATTTTTCATATTTTATTAATTAATTAAGAAAACACTCTTTATTTCCATATTATGAAGGAAGAATATTCCTCCTCATTGGAACTTTGCAATGGGTTTCCTACATTTGTTCTCTATTTCCTGAAATGAAGTGAAATGCCCTGATGAAGGAGATGGTAGGTGGTGCTGGCAAGACCTTTTATAAAAGTTGTTGATAAAAGTTTATTTCCCTTATGGTATTACAGCAAGAAGTGCGGAAACTAATATATGCCATAGCAAACATAGGAATATCAGTGAATAAATGCAAGCCTTCCCTTATCCAGATGGACTGCTTGTGTTAATATCTGGTTTCACTTAAACAGTCAAAAACCACCAGCGCCTGCCAAGTACTGTTCCTACATGAGAGATCACAGGGACCAATAGGAAGCTCTGTCCTCCATGACACTCTGCTCAAACATAGACAACTGGAGGTATAAGTGATAAATCTATTACTGTTTGCATGAAGGATAAATAGGACTGGAATCCCAAAAGTAATAGCCACATCACCTTGGCTCTTTCAACAGCTTATGACACATTTTCTTTCTGGTTTACTTTATCAAGCCATTTATTTCTGCATTAGTTTGACATCTCAGACTCATCACAGTGACATAACTTGTATTGTTACTATTGTCAGCATACACATTACATCATGAGAAAATCTAGGAATGCGAACATGGGCCAGTTGTCCCTGCCTGTTTCTTGTACCAGCTGCTTCTTTCATTTCTTATAGTCCGCAGCTGCCAAGACTGATGCTAAGTGGTTTGTAATATAATTACCATTATGCAGCTGTTAAGAGGAAAAACTACCTGCTAGCAAGTCAATAAAACATGAGATGCAGTGTAACTTTTGGTTTCATACAAACTTTCATGTCAGAGGATGTTGACTCTGTTGATTTCTCCCTTTGAGATATCGATAGCATATAGCACATCAGAGGTGTGTAAAAGCTCATTCAAAAATAGTACTATTATTTTTTCATTCATTTTTAAATCTGGAGGTTGTAAGGATTATACACAAGAAAGCCTTATTTCTAAACACAATCAAGGAGAAGAACTGTAAAGACATAGCCAGAAAAGAGGCCATGTGGCAGCAATAACAATCATGTAAAGAACATAAAATGACAAAGCTACATCCAGAGCACAACTGAGTAACATACATGCAGCCTATGTCAGAGCAACTGTATGAACAATTATACTGTGATAATGATTTCAAATTAGAAGACACCCTTAGAAAAGCATATCAATTCACTCCTGCTTCATAAACAGAAATGACAAAGCATGCCAAGCAAGCGACTTAATATGTGGATTGAAATGAGCCAGGAACTGCAAACCCTGCCAAAAGCTGACTTCTGTTGTTGGCTGGTTTAGCTGGTATTTGCCTCTTAGTGTTAGACCAAGTCTGATTTTTAGGATTGTGAGGATGCAATGAAATGAACATACACCACACAGACACACACACAAACACGGGTACATGTATATTTGTGTGTGTGTGTGTGTGTGTGTGTGTGTGTGTGTGTGTCTCAGCCAGCTGACTAAAAACTCAAAATACTAAAAAGTCAAAATGCTGAAATCTCAAAATATTGAAAAGGTAAATGTGCCCTTTTTCCACTGTTGTGTGCTCTCAGAGATGGTATACATAAGTAGCAGAAGGTGTGGGGGTACAGGGGGTTTGCCCCCTGCATTAAAAAGGTTTTAATATTTTGAGTTGTCTGTATTATGAAGTATGCCTATATATAAATATATATGTGTGTGTGTGTGTGTGTGTGTGTGTGTGTGTGTGTGTGTGTGTGTGTGTGTGTGTGTGTGTGTGTGTGTGTGTGTGTGTGTGTGTGTGTGTGTGTGTGTGTGTGCATATATATATATATATATATATATATATACACACACACACACACAAATAGATATATATGTGAGTGTGCCTTGTGTATCATAGAGCGGAATTTAATTGAGACACTGAGCATCACAGTGATGCTAAGAAATTCATGCAGCTGTGTACTTGTTTTTACTGTGGATATGTACTATAGCACTATAACTTTAAGAAACCATCTGACCTATAATGCTTGGAGTCTGGTTTGCTATTCTGTATTGAGTTTGTCACAAGGGGTCAAACTTTTAACAACTTTTTGCAGTGATACCACTTTGCGTGCTGCTGAAACTGTTGCTCTCCTTGAAGCTGGTGTTTTCTGACATTATTTTGACTATCAACCAAGATAACTAGGTAACCATGGGTGTCCATTGTGATATAGTTCAAAACTGCTTTAGATAAAAAGTTCAAAAACACTATTTCAGACTACAAAACCATAACAAGGAGTTGGATAAACATCATCATGTTTAGAGTGAGCCATTTTTACTGGAAAAAAGCAGTTTTACCTCACAAAGTAGTATTTTTACCAAATATCAGACTTCTCACCCTAGAAATTTTAATCTTCAATAAAAGTGCCAAAACCTACCCCACCAGAATTAATTTTGCAAAGCCATTTGCACGGTCATCATGAAGGCATATGTATGCACATTTCTGGATCGCAGCAAAGCTGTACAAAGAAAGTGAAAAAAATCCAGGCAAACACTTATATGCAATGGACAAGGAAGTGGAAGCAATATACAGCTCATTTTCATTTTTTTGAGGGTCAGGTTGTTACATATGACTCAGTAATAAGTAAGCTCAATGAATGTTTTGCACCAAAAAGAAATTTTTATACATGAAAGGGCATGCTTTCACATATGTGTTCAAGCTAAAAGAGACGGTGTTTAAGATTTTGTGAAGTACTTGTATGTACTGCCTGAAAATTATGGTTTTAAGAAAACTAAAGTTGAACAAATTAGCGAAAGAACTATGACTGGGCTGGCTGGTACTGAAGTGTCTCAAAGGCTTGAACTAGAACTGAATTTAACTTTAGAAAAAGCAATACAAATTTTCTAGAGAGGCTGAACTAGTTAAGGGATGAAATACTAATATCAAATAAGCAAATGATGTGTGAGGTAACATTCAATGCCTACAGTGGAGCAGACAATCAAAGATAAGGCTAAAGCCAGGCACCGTCTGTTAATGGAAAACTCCACCTTAGAACTAAAAATATATATATATTTCACTCTATCTCTGTTTTCTGAGTTATTTTAACATCTCAAAATCACTCTGATTGCTTCTTATAGAATTTTAATATGTTTTCTGTAAACTGGCTATCAACTGGGTTTGACATATTAACGTGATCTTATTTTTCTTCAAGCCTTTCTCTTTCTCATAATCCATTTCAAGTCTGTTTCATATGAGTCATACTAGACATATGGAAGTAGTGGTGTATTCCCAGTCCATTGACATATAATGGGCTTAGTGAGAGTCACTGTCATCTTATATATTGTCTGTAACAGTACTGCTTCTTTTATTGCTTGAATGTCCCTCATTTGTGTGTGTCTCAGGGCTTGTTTTATAGTAGGAATTATACAGCTGCAACCAAAATAGTTGCTAAATTGCAGGCCTTTGTTGAAAGTATCTGTTTATAGTCCAAGATGAATTGACAGCCCTTCCACCTACACTTTGGTAAATGTGCTGATACTTTACAAGAATTTGTAAAAAAAAATATTTTATGACTTTGATCTAAATGTCACAGACATCTTTGATACTACAGTCAAGTCATCTTAAAATGAAAAGTAGTATAAACAACAAACATTTAAATTTTAAAGCGTTGCATTTCAATACTGTGATTCTGCTTTGTAAATTTGTCAAAAGAGGTGACAACTGCCTTTGAACCATTGACTAATCTAACTGTTCTGTTTTGCTATGAAAGGCATGGCTGCATTGTAAGCAGCTGTGAATCAGTGAAAGTTCTCTTCCTCTCCGCAATAAAGATAACGGAAAACAGTTTCACACCTCTCTATCTTGTTTACAGCACCCTGAGTTCCTGACTACAAATTTCCCTGTGTCTGTGGTATGTCATGCAAGTGCAGACAAATTCTTCTGCAACTTATGTGAGAAGTTAAGCTTAAAAAAGTTGGTGGACTTTCCCTTTCTTTGATACCAAGGTGAGGAAAAAAGTTTTATAAAGTACAACAGGTTTCAGGTACCTACACAGTACTGGAATAATATTGTAGTTGTAGGGAGAAAGGCAACATAATAGTGGAGTTAAAGTGTAAGAGAAGGAGGAGTTTTCCTTTAAACGTACCCAGAAAAGTGGCATTTCCTACACTGTCCAAATACAGGCAGAACATAAATTAATGCAAGCACTTGGTGTGATTGAACCAACTGAATAGTGCATGCCAATAGTCCCAGTCATTAAAAAATGGCAGTGTATGGCAGTGTATAAATATGTGTTGGCCTGAAAAAGCATAAATGTATTATTTTTATTTAATTATTTGCATTTGTTTACTGGAATAGTCTGATGGGACAGATAGTCTCAATTTCAGCAAAGGTCCAATAAGCAAAGCTGCACAGAAATGCAGGCAGTAAAAATGTACATTGTTGCAATAACATACAAAAGATCAAAAGAAATGTCAAAATATGCATAATAAAGAAGAGAGTCTTATATATCATTTTGGAATTCAGTACTAATAGCTAAAGTTAAACTAAAGGAAATATATTAGGAAATGTAACTTCCAAAACAAAGCAACCACTGGACCATTTCAAGGTGGCTCTACTTAATACTAGAAGTCTAAAAAACTAACTCCTGGGCTTCGAAGCCCATCTGCATTTAGAGCACCTCCATGTATGTATTGTTCCAGAAACCTGGTTTAAGTGCCCAGGGAGCACTCCCTCAGTACCTAGGTTTTTTGTTTACTACTCGGTTTTGACCCTATGGAAATTGATGGTGAATCCGTATGATAAAGTCCACATTACCTCAGATACCTAGAGAGGATTCCTCGGGCTGTAGACTGTGAGGAAGCTGTCTACACAGTGCACCTTGACCTCACCAAGGCATTCAAGACCATATCTCATTCAAATATTATAAAAAAACCTGAAGGATCTCCAAATTCACCTGTATGTGGTTATATGGATAGCCAACTAGCTAAGGGACAGGACTCACACAGCAAGAGTAGGGGCTGCAGCCATTGAGAGCATGGTGAAAACTGGAGTTCTGCAGAGATCTGTGCTGGGACTTCTGCTAATCATTATCTACTTCTCAGATCTCCACTTATCAAATGAAGACCTCTGATTAACAAAGCTTGTGAATGATTGTTTTTAGCAATTCCTCCTCTGACATACAGCTACTCCAGCAGGAGCATACACTTGCCTCTGGCTGGTGTACAAAAAAATGGGCTTAAATGCAATACCAAAAAGTGCAACATTGTACCATTTGGTATGCACCCCCTAGCTCCAGCTTATAGCATAGAAAACACACAACTTCAAAATGAAAATCTTGTGGGAGACCTAGACATCTCCCTCATGTTTGACCATTATGTTGCAGTGGTGGATAAGAAATCCTTTTACCTTTTACTTTTCATAGCAAAGTGTACTGATTAGACCCATCACGTACAATACCCTAGTTGGGATGTAACTTGCTAAGCTTGCCAAGTAATTGGAAAGACTCCAGATGTCTGTAACTAAAAAAATCATGGGCTTAAAAGACTTGAACTACCAAGAAAATCTTAAAGCTTACAAATGTGCATAGCAAAGGCGAGATTCTTAGAGGCCATTTACACTAATATGAAAGGCGTTAAAAATTATGAGATACAAATGAGAAATGTTGTAAAGCAGCATATGCTAATGTGGTGGTTTCATTGTTACAAGCAGTGCTTCACCTTTAATGTTGGAATTGCAATTGATAATCATGCCCACAGCCATCTCTTTAGTATTTTTTCCAAGTATGCACAAGCATTTCCCTGATACACAAATTAAATATTTCCCCCAGCAACCCATTCATTAGTTTGTCTTAAGTATGCATAAGCACTAAAATGGCAAAACAAAAATCATTTTACCCAGAGGTCACTTCAGCAATCTGACCATGTATGCACGAGCACTTTCCTGATACACACCTTCAGGAGTAAAGCCAAGTATGCACAAGCACTAAAATGACAAAACATAAATCATTTTACCCAGAGGTCACTTCAGCAATCTGACCATGTATGCATGAGCACTTTCCTGATACACTCCTTCAGGAGTAAAGCCAAGTATGCACAGGCATCAAAGTGAAACGTCCCCAAGCAACCCCTTCAGTAATATGTGCAAGTATGCACAGCAACCAAAATAAAATATTTCTCCAAGCAATGCCTTCAGTAAAATGTTCAGATATGCACAATCACCAAAATGTAACATTTACCCAAGTGATCCCTTCAGTAACATGTTCAAGTATTCACAAGTACCAAAATGAAACAGTCACCCATGAAACCCTTTCAGTAAAATGTCCAGGTATGCACAAGCACCAAAATGAGACATCTACCAAACCGATCTCCACCTCACATCTCTGTATTCTCCCGGAAAACTGCTGGTTACTGGCATAAATTCATGACTGTTTATGAACTGAGTATGTTAATTACCTCATTATACATTCATGTCTATGAATGGTAAATGAATTGCATTTTTTAATCAATAATGACTGCTAAAAGCTTAGTTTAACTTATTAGTTCAGTTTTGTGGCTGTTAGAGGACATCAAAGCAAAGAGAGTTTTCTGTTCAGAGAGTTGCTTGCAGGAGAAAAGAATCAGCTTGGATTTCTCAGGGTTTAGGAGTACTTGTGAGAAAAGAAAAAGTAAGGTTGGAGTAAACGTAGTAGGTCAAATCCAAAACAGTAACAAAAACTCCTCCCAAAACATGGCTTTAAATCACCATATATAGAAGTAACTTTATTAAAACAGAAGGTAAGGCAGTTGTGAGTTGCAAAGCCATGACTCAATAGAAGAGAAGGAATCCTGGGTTAGTTCTTGTAGTTGGCCAAGCCAAGACCTCCAGCACCTTATCTGTCCAAACAGCGCTTTGTGTCCCTGCCCAAGTAGCTGACATACACACTCTCTGAGATTTGATTTATACACAAACAAACACACACACACACACACACACACACACACACACACACACACACACACACACACACACACACCTGAGAAGGGCTGGCACAGGTTTACTAGATATGCCCCCTTTTGCCCAGAGTATAAGGTAGTTATCACTGCCACCAGCCAACTCTTCATGAGCTACTTTAACAAAGTGTGTCCAATCTTACTGTGTAATGTTACTATTAATCCAATGATAGTTTGACCAAGAGCAAGGTTATTAGGAGTAGTCCACATAGGGCCACCAACTAAATATGCAAGTACTCTCAGAACATAAATATGTCTCTACACAGATCAGCCATAGTGAAAGGTTTAAATATATTTTATAATAAAATAACAAGAAAATAGTATATAATCACAGTTACATTAGAGTTCAAAATCACAGGAAATATTTAAAACATTACAGGACAGTCTCAAATAAATAAAGAAAACATATAAGCTATACTTCACTATATTCCTAACTGTATCTAAGAGAAATTATTGTATCCTAGTTAACTTACTTACAGAACAACAAGCAGACGGATGTGGTGAGTGGATGTTCTTGTCAGGTCAAAGACAAAATACAAAATGCTCTCTCTCTCAGAGAGTTCTTAAATTAATATCAAATATTACTGTTGGGTTAGCTTGCAGGATGACATCACTTCTTGTCATCTGACTTTAGTTTCCAAGCTAAACCCCCATTGCTAGAAACTCCCAGCATTTAGCATCTCCTTGTGAAAATACATAGCCCTTAGATGTTTCCAGCTGCTGGTAGACATAAAATAATAAAACACTTACAAGACGATGCATAAAGCTCCCTAGTTTTAGACATCCTGTCTCCTTGCTACATTGAAACCATCTTTTATGGAACAGTTATAAAACAATTTAATTTCAACAATTTTTTGAAGTTTTGCAAGTTAACCCGCTATGTTTCAGTTTCCATGTTAAATATACATTTACACAGTTACAATAGTGTATATGGATTTCTGTTCTTTTCCAGTAGGGTACACTGTGGATACATCTTTAAACTGAGTACTCTACAAAATATCTCTTCAGCACATATATCTGTACAAACCATCTTATATGACATACAGTTTTAATACATTTGTAAAACAAGCATATGAATCATGTTGATATTCACAAATGACATATGATTATTTACAAAATTCCATCTAGTTGTGCTGGCAGTACCTCCTTTTGTCACACCTGCATCTCTATCATGTCCTCCAGTTTTATGCATGCAGTAATATAGCTTGAAGATGATTACTTCCTGACTTCCAAAAACTTAGAAAATATAGTTCATATAAAGCATTTTATATACATACACATCCATGGCTAACTATAGTATCCTACAAAAGACATCTTGCAAAATATGTATGCAAAAAAGACAAAATTCCAAAGCGATACTGTATATGGCGAGTTTCCCCCTCTCTTGAAAGAAAACAAAGACTATTCTAGATCTTTGAAAAATTGCTTTTTACTTTATTAGTCCAGTGCTTCTCTGCCTATCTGGAATCATATGATTTACAAAAACTTCTTCCTTGAGCTTCATAGGAACTGCAGTGTTTCCCTTGCCTAGGTCTTCAGTATTTTACTCACCTGAAGGTCTGTGGTGTAATCTCTCAACAGCTGTCCCTTTGTACCCATTTAATGGTGCCCATGTTAGCAACTGCTTTGTACATTACATTAGCTTGATGGGAGAAAGATGCAGTAAGCCAGTCTAGTCTTTTTATTTGCCTTACTATTCTATCTCCCATGCTTCCCCACTTTACTTCTTACCCTTCTTCCATCTGTTCATGTCCCCTAGAATGCCTCAGTAGATTTCCTCACTTCCACCCATTCCAGTAATCTAGTCCATGAGTCTATAACCCTCTTAGTGAAAAAATAACTCCAGTAATGATGGGAATATACAGTCCCTTCGGTCTGTGCCCCTCCTTCTCATGTACTCCCCGTTCAGAATGATCCCTTCATATCTCTCTGACATGATCTTATGCAACAATATTATAAACCCCCATCTCTTCTGGTTTCATGTGAGAAGATCTCTAACTTTGCTAGCAAATGGTCATATTCCTATCCCTATATACCATGTACTGAAAACAGGCCATGGCCTAAGATATACTTAATCTGCCACTAGCCCAATGATACTATCTGTCAATAGGAAAAAAAAACTTTCTGCACAATTTGTTTGCTGTACTTCCATTAAAAGTAATAGAGCAATGCATAATATGTGTCAACTATCATGGAAATCCAATTTATCAAGATGTGACTCTCCATTTCTTATGGTTTTGTTTTCTGTCTAGGACAGATTTGATTTCCCTTATTTAAGGAGCTGTTAATGAAACCCATCTGACCAACTCATTTTCTTGTTGATTTCCTGACCCAATATAGAAGTCCTCTGGAAGATCCCAACATGAAAATGTTTAGCTCAGTTTCTGCTTCACATTTTACACAGTAAAAGAAGTACCATCAAAAGCTGCCTTTCATATGGCTTGAAAGCATAGTACATTAAGCTATGCATCTCTGAAAATAGATATGACATGTGGCAACCAAATCAAAAACTGAATCTGTTTCCTGCTGTACCAGTTGCATCTGTGACCTCTTGCGTTGCTGCATGGTATCCAAATATTTCTCTGAGAAGGTTGTCATTTTGCAATCAGGTAAGTGACAGTACCAGTACCTAACAAGTTGTTTCTGTTTTTCTATGGCTTCTCCCCGAATAGGAACTCCACATTAATTTATTAGCATTGGTTTTGAACTTTGTTTGTCTGTACGGTAGTGAGCCTGCTTTTAAACATGTTTCAAGTTAGTGGAGTTATATTTCTTTAAAAGGAAGATGAGAGTTCTGGACAATGTTGCTTTAGTCCAGACAACTTCAGGCTCCTTGATAAGAGAAACATTTTGCCAGTTCCCACATAGACTGTGAGCAATTGCATAGAAAAACAACATTATTTAGCCAAAGAAGTTGCCATTATATTTCACTGAGCTGCTCAGTCCAAAGTAAATAGTAATTAATACCACTGATGTGGAAATGATTTCTACCCAACACATCTGGTATACATGTATGCCATCTGTTTTAGGGTAATTTGTTGTGGTAAGTTTATTAACAGATTGTCATAGATACAGCAAGCTAGGAACAAAGTCTCATTTGTCAGTTTCTCTTTGTGCAAATCATGATCATCTGGTTGTGCAAACTCTCAAACATCCCATAATAATAGTACAAACTAAAAGCATATGAACTTGAGGTTTTCTGCTTCTCTTGGAATTGCTGATATAGCTGTCTTGTATTGCCTTGCATTTAACTGTGCTGACCAAGCAAGCCCACTTTATTTATCCACCATACATAGTGGCTGTTTCAAATACTACAGTTGCCTATTTTTTGGTTTAGAAAAACAAAACACCCGGCTCCGTTATTAGAACGTCAAAGACAACCACCTAAAAATAAATTAATGTAGTTTAATCCTTAATGTTCGTATAAGCACTTTCATTTTAAATACCATAAAACTTCATCAGATACAAAAAAAAAAACTCACATATTTCACCCTTAAATAGTTACAATAAAATCATATGACAACCTTTAGAGAAATCATGTGATCCTGTGTTACAAGAATCATCATATGACCTGCACAAAAAATCCATCATATGAGTTTTACAAATACACTAAAAAGTTATACTTAATAAAAATAACTCAAAAAAATACATTTAAAAACATTTTTGTCACACATGCCCACTTTTCCTATCTAATCAAGGATTTTAATTTTAAAAGAGGGGCTATACTTACATTGTCATTCAAACCCAGACTCTTGTTTGAATTAAGCCCCAACTGCCAAATTAACTCTGTTTTTCCAGTAGTATGGACAAAGGGCCACCCCATGGATTCTTCTCAACCTTTTCTAAGACTATAAATTTAAACCATTGGTGACTATGCTGTTTAATGTGCCTAAACAAAGTGTTTGTGGTTTTATATTTTTTTATTTCATATATATGATCATAGATTTAGCTATGTAGCTTACACTCCATCTTTCCTATATAAAAAGCTTCACACAATTGGCCAAGGTCCCCTGTAAACCACTCCTGTTGTATCACAATTATATTTTCCTTGCATAAATACCTCCACATTATTATTATTAATATTAATCCTATACTACTCCTCTCAATAATACAATGTGGGGATGTACATCCCAATCCCGGACCAAATTACCCTCCAAAACTCACCTCTGCTTCAAATAACCAACAACTTCAACTAATAACAATAAACACACACAATATTTTTAATAAAATCACAGAATTTCATGCCTGGTTAACTACCCACACCCCAAATATTGTTGCAGTAACAGAAATTTGGTTGAAACCACATATCGACGACACTGAAATTCTTCCACCCAGCTATAATATTATTCACTCCGATAGACTCCATAAGAACGGTGGCAGCATGGCATTAATCTACCAAAACACCCTAAATATTACAACCTACTCCAAACCAGTCCCTACTTTCGGAAACTTAGAATTACTAGTGACATCCCTTCATATCAATAGCAACAAACATGTAACTATTGCAGTAATTTACATTCCCTCAGGCCAAAATATCCCCATCTTAGAGGATTTTCTATCCTGGATAAACCAGAATATCTCACATGAAACCATAATCCTAGGTGACACCAACATTAATTGGCTAAGCCTAACTTCCTCCTCTCCAGTAAAAGCATAAATCTACATAGTTTCACACAGCTTATTACCACCCCTACCATTGGTCTATCCACTGAATCTGAATCTACCTAAAACTGAATGCTAGTATCCCACCCACAAAATTACACAAACTCAGGCACCCTTCCCAACATACTAAGCGACCACCTGCCAGCATACACCCATAAGACTCTCCCCCAAATAACCAAAACACACTTCTATAAACTATCAAGAAATTCAACCACTTTGACCAAAATAAATTCATAAGCCTTTTAAAAGCTCAAAAATAGACCCCACTAAAACTACTCCCCTTGGATGAAGCTGTCAGCTACTTCAACAAAGTTTTTCTGGATACTCTCAGTAGTGTAGCCCCAATATGAACCAAATGAACAAAAATTAATCATGCCACCTGGTTAACAAAACAGAGCAAACAAAGTCTTCTACATAGAGACAAAGCATGGAAAATACGACAAAAAATAAAACAAAACGAAATCAACTACAGACAACTCCAAAATAAAGCCAAAACACTAGTTATACAGGATAAAAGAAACTACTTCTCATCTCAACTATCCTCCTTATACAACAATCCAAAAAAATTCTGGAAGTCGGACTCCAACCTACTTAATCCTGGCACCATACAAAACCCATCCCCTGCACCTGATAAGACTCCACAACAAATTTGCCATGAATTCAATACCCATTTTATTTCCTTCATTCAAAAGTTAATCAAAGACTCATCGCCAGACACAATTCCAAACTCACAATATCCACTAATTCTTCATGTATTAATAACAGACCCTTTTTCTTAGACAACTCAACTAGTACTCCCTCATGTCCCTCATTTAATATTCAGACTGTACCCACTTTTTTCATACTAAAACTCCTAAACAAACTGAAACCCTCCTCCCTTTCCACAGATGATCTAAACCCAGAATATGTACAACTAGCAGCTAGTGCTATCGTATATCCAGTCAGCATACTTATAAATCACTCTGTCTCAAAATGCTATGTCCCCCAGTTGTGGAAAAATCTATTATTACACCATTACACAAACGGGGAAATTCCCATCTCAAACTTCTGCCCTATTTCTATACTTTCGCCTTTATCAAAAATTTTAGAAAAAATTTTTCATACACAATTACTTAAAACACCTCTCTGAGAATGCTCTTCTTGCCCTCACCCAGCATGGATTCCATCCAGGACATAGCACCATCACAGCCCTGCTTGCATTCACTGATACTGTTCACAAAGCCCTGGATGCTGGTCATCCTTCCTCAGTAATTTTACTGGACCTATTTAAGGCTTTCGACACAGTATCCCATACTAAACTACTAAACGAACTATCAAAACTAGGATTGTTCCAATAATGCAGTCAGCTGGTTTACTTCCTACCTTAACAACAGGAAACAGTCTGTAAGATAGCAAAATGTTCAATCTGACTATCAAGCTAACAACATAGGAGTCCCACAAGGATCCATATTAGGGCCACTACTCTTTAATACATTCATCAATGATCTGCACAAAGCTTCCCAACTAGGTAAATTCATCCACTGTGCTGATGATTTCACAATAATATCCACCTGTAACAATTTCTTAAGCCTCCTTACAATTGCACAAAATGCTTTCACATCCATCGAATCCTGGCAAAATAATGCACAGCTCATGTTAAACCCCCAAAAATCTAAACTTCTACTATTCTCTTCAAAACCACCAGACAGAAACTTCAAAATATTCTCTAAAGACAGTAGAGAAATTGAAATAGTGAAAACGGACAAATTGCTGGACATAACAATAGATGACAAACTTACTTTTGAGCCACACATTCTCAATGCAATAAAGAAAACACACTTTAAATTAGGCAAACTTTATCTTCATAAACTTTACCTGGACAACCATACCAAAACAAAACTTGCCAGTACCTTACTCATCCCTTCCTCCTATATTTTAGTGCCATTTTTACTAACCTCCACTTAATCCTTAGCAATAAACTAGAATCTTGCTATTATAAAATAGCTAAACTTGCCTCAGGAAAGCCCTACCATTGCCATGTTATTAGAGAACTGAACTGGGTTGAGTTTTCCCACCATCTCCACTATACCCAATTAACTTTAGCCCACAAACTAATTTTCAAACACAACTCTTGCCCTGCACTCAGCTCCATTTTACAAACATATACTCCTTCGAGAACACGCGGTGGTGGTGCTGTGGTAGCGTTGTCGCCTCACAGTAAGACGTTGTCCTGTTCAATTCTCAGCTAGAGCATCTTCTGTGGAGACATGCGTGAATGGGGGTACCTTCATTGAAGGTTGTGTGTCAGGGCTGGCAACTCAGCACGTAAAAATCTACTGCCAATCATTAGCGGACCGGAGTTCAGCTGTGGCAACCCCTAACCAGGAAAAGCCAAAAGACACCACCATACTCCTTCGAGAACACTAAGATCCTCAGGCAAATAACCAAACCCAACAAAAGAGGTGGACAATGTCTGTACTCCCATAACATTGTTAAACTTTGGAATGCCTTGCCATCACAAATAACTCAAAATGACAGTATAAAAACCTTTAAATCAGCACTAAAATTGCACTACCTAAACAATCCCTCCTGCCTCTGTCAAACAAACAAGCCCCCTTAAAATTGTCCCTAAACTAATTTCTATTAAGAAAGGTTCTAACGGCAGGTCCTAAAAATATTTCAGCCTTGTGCTCATTAAGTAGTTCTCAGACTCACACTACATATGGTAGTATTGCATATCCATGCAATGCTGCACATGCAACTGCTTACCAATGCACTGTAATGCTTAAAAGATTAATAATGTAAACTATGTACTATACTGCATTGCATATCTCTGCTTACATACACATATCCTTTATTAATGTGTTATGTTACGTTTGTGGCGCTAAAGGATTAGTAATGTAACTTTGTATTGTACTGTATTGCATATCTCTTCTTTTATACATGTATCCTTGATTATTATGTTTTAACAATACTTTGTAATATACTGTGGAGCTTTTCTTCCCAGGCCTCCACTGAAAATGGGTTTCTGACTCAGTGGACCTTCCCGGTCAACAAATGTCAATAAATAAATAAATAAATTACAATCCAAAATAAACTTACACATATTACACCTCCCACATTTGTACATTTTGGGATTACTTACGATCAAATTA
Organism: Protopterus annectens; assembly: GCF_019279795.1. NCBI lineage: Eukaryota > Metazoa > Chordata > Ceratodontiformes > Protopteridae > Protopterus > Protopterus annectens. The sequence goes on from NC_056751.1 coordinate 418,138,411, forward strand.
TTTCTCCTTTCTAAAATGTTTTTTAAATTATATCCCTTCCTATATACTATGGTAGGAAAAGTGGGTATGTGTTACAAAAATGTTTTTAAATGTATTTTTTTGAGTTATTTTTATTAAGTGTAACTTTTCAGTGTATTTGTAAAACTCATATGGATTTTTGTTGCAGGTCATATGATCACTTTTGTAGCAAAGGATCACATGATTTCTCTAAAGGTTGTCTGTCGTATGATTTTATTGTGACTATTTAAGGGTAAAATATGTGAGGTGTTTTGTAACCGATGAAGATTTATGGCATTTAAAATGAAAGCACTTATATGAACATAAAGGATTAAACTAAATTAATTTATTTTGTTGGGTGGTTGTCTTTGAAGTTCTAATAACGAAGCCGGGTGTTTTTTTTTTCCTAGTTTGTTTTCTTGTATTTTTGGTCTTCAGTTTGATATATTTTTTGGTTTACTTTCTGACATATTGAAACTTGCATACCAGAGCTGTATGGTTGTTACCTGTGTATACATTAATACATGCATATATTTGTTACTCCAGTAAATTTTTTTATTCTCTAACTTTGATTTAAGAATGCAATTCCCCAATAAAATGGCCAGAAATATGCATATTTTCTAACTGTCTCACATTTTTGCAGCCAGTCAATTGGCACAAGAAAGGAGTGTTTCTGTCTGTGACACAAGTGAATTGGGTTTAAATAGTGAGACCACGGTCACACAGCTGGCTGAGTTGCGGCTGGATTGTAATGTATAGTGGGCAGCTCTGTTTTCCTTAGGGGATGCGCAAAGGTGGGGATTTAGTACTATACTGGGAACCTTTGAAGAGGAGAATATCAGGAAATGTAGCATGTTGTACATTAAAGGTACGAGGTACACCAATAGATGTCTGAGGAATGCACACAAGTTCATACATCCATTAATAATGTATGTCATGTTAAAAGGACAAGGAAACTAAGCAAACAGCATTAAAAATTCTGTCCCATATGTCTGTGAAAGCTTCCATATGCATTTTGGAGGGAAAGGGTTCAGGAGCTCAACAACAGATTAAAAACAGTTCTGCATTTTAGAAGACCTAAAATATGTCTGTATGCTTTACTTCTTAATTGCACAGAAACAAAAGAAGGGGCTATTAAATTAAGGCGTTACTATCTTAGGTATAGAACAACGAGCATAATGACCTCATTTGCACAGCAATGTAGGACAAAATTACAACAGAGTAGCAAAAATGGTGCAAGGTCTAAATCAGAAACCCTATGAAGAATATTAAAACAACTTGCAGCTTAGGGAATCAAGGAAAGAGAGAAAGAGTGGAGATAGGAATCAAAAAGGGAGTACAATAAGGTAGTGCTTTTGAAATACAAAAAAAAAAAACATTTGTAAAAATTTGTAATAAGGTGAGGAATTAAGACTTGATGACTCACGAGCAATGCAGGGAAGAATTTTGTTTCACGAGATAGTGTTATGCATGAAAGGAACAGTCATCCCTGTGAAGGTGTGGTTAAAGCCAATGACATTTGCTGACTTCTTGGAGGAGAAATGACCTGCTTGGAAACTTTTTCTTATTATTATTAGGTTTTCTTTGGTTGCAGTTTTGAAGAGCAAGCATTTATATGTATGAACACTTTTTACTGTTGTAAAAAAAAAAAAAAAAAAAGTGAATGCTTATACGAGTGAACATTCTCCCTAATGGGTTATAGTTGGCTGTTCTTTGTGAGGGATAAGGGAATTTGCCCTTACCCCTCTGTTGTGCGATCTCACAGTTGGTATATGTAGTTAGTGTATTGCAGCGCAGGAGGGTTTGCCCCCTGCAAAAAATAGTTTTAGTATTGCTTGTTTTCAATCCTTTTAAATTTGTGCTAAAATGATCACTCTTTTTTATGTTAACTCATTTGAGCTTTTGATATTTTATGAGACACTCCTTTCTTCATCCACCAATCCTGTAATTCCACAATGCAAATATTGATGTAACCTTGAGTTTTTTTTGTATTTTCAGAAGATAAGTTCTTTGAAAAAAAAAAAAAGAAGATAAGTTCTTAGCCTGAGTCTTGAAGCACAATGTTTTTCAACCGACAGTTGAACTTTAACCTGATTACCATGCCATTTTAAGCTGCAGTTTCATTTTTTTTGTGGTATCTTTCTAATAGTTAACCAGTATTTAATTACACTTTAGCTATAGGTCATAATGCCATTTACTATTAAAAAGATGTCCAAAGGTTCATAGATTGTTACTAGGTTAACTATACCTAGCTGCACACCCCAAACATTTGGGTCCCAAGTATCATGAGTGTCTAGACGGGGGGGGGGGGGTATTAGTAGGGAGGTAACTAAGGATTTGTAAGGGGAGTGAGTGAGGATAATACTTTTCTTGTTGGTGGCCTCTGTCCATAAGGGATGTGAGAGCCAGAGCAGGGTAAATTTATGATTTCCCATTCAGCTGTCAAGGTTTCCTTCAAGTAGGGCTAGGGATGAACTCTGTTTTGCATGTACGGGGAGCCTATTTCATTGTGTGAGGATCATTTGGGACACATATCTGTCTCGCCAGGATATTCTGTTTATGTCACAAGTGAAGTTCAGATCTCTGGATCTAGTGTTTCTTGCGCTGTTTGTTTTGCACATGTGCAGATCCATCAGGGCTAAATCTGAGGAAGCCCTGTAAACCAGGCACAGACTCCTTTAAGCAGCTTGTAAGAGACTGAATACAGAGATGGAACATTTAGGCCATCAGTGTCGGACAGATTATTCATGCCCTGAATTATCCCGGTGAGAAACCTTGTGGGCATTCCAACTGTTGTAAGTGTCTGGTTAGATACATGTCAAAGGGGGACTTGTATTCAATTATAGATCTGATAAAGGCCAAGTAGAGTGATACTGCAGCTTCCTTGCACCTAGATGCCATACCCTTACCTATAAGTTGGATGACATGGAATGATTCCTTTACAGTCTTAGCTACATGGTAGCCAAAGGCCAGATTACTGTTTACATATGTTCTCAGATCCCGTACTACTGGGTCTACTCTTTGGGGTGTTTTAGCAATGAAATAATTAACTTGGGTTGGTAGTTTCCCAAAGGGCATTATAATGCATTTTTGGCATTGTGTTTTAGGCCATGGCGTTCGTACCAGTCATTTGTTTATTATGTTAAACCCTCTTGCAAGATGTTGGTGTCTTATGGAAAATCTATAATTGTTCTCAGTTTACAGTCATCTGCAAACTTGGTGAGCCAGAGGCCTTGAACATTAGATTTACCCTCCGAGATGTAGATGCCAAACAGGAGCAGGCCCAGCATGGAGCCCTGGCGTACTCTACTGATAAACATTTTCTTGCTAGAGATGATCTCTCCAATCCTGACCTATTGGGTCCTGTCCGTGAGCCAGATGGCAATCCAGCAAATTATGTAGGGATTAATGCTCAGCTCAGGAAGCTTGTCAACAATGCCTTAGTGGGGTATTGTATCAAATCCCTTGGCTAGGTCAGGATACACAATGTGCACTGTTTTACCCTTGTCCATTGCCTTGGTGACCTACTCAAAGAAGTCTCCCATTTTAGGTTGCCATGACCTTCCCTTAACAAAGCCAAACAAGGATGTGTCCAGTGTATGTAGGTTACCAATGTCCTTATTTATCATTTCCATGATAATTCATTCCATGGCTTTGCATATTAGGCTTGTTAGACTGATGGGTCCTGTAGTTCCCTGGGTCAGTTGATGTTCTACCCTTATGTAGGAGAATGACTGTTGCAGTGCTCCATTCACTTGTAATGTAGCCTGTTCCAAGGCTGTAGTTGGAGTGCCTCAAGTGGTCTTGATGGGTCATGTTTTAGATTGCTCAGGAGGCAACCAGGGATGTTGTCGGGAGCCTTGGAGGTGGTGTTCTTGACTTTAGTGAGTAGTGCTAGCACTTGGTCTCTACTAATAGTTGGGGTAGTATGTTGGAGGGAATTTTAGTCAATGGAGCTGGGGAAGGACTGGGGTGAATCTGAGCTGAATTTATCAGCCAGTAGACTTGCTGTGTCACCCTGATGGTAGAAGGTGGTACTGTTCATCACCAGTTCAGCACTTTGCTGTGTGTTACTTTTATGGTTCAGGATATAGCTGAAGAAGGCCTTAGCCTGTGAAGCTATGCTGACCTCATGGCTGGCCTTGTTGGACATAATTAGGCCTTTTAGTTTCTTGTTTACTTGTATAAGACAGCACTTGTCTGTAAGGGAGTTGCTCTTCCTGATTTTGGCCTTCAGTTTTCCTCTTTTATTATATCCCACCAGTGGGGTTTGTTTTTAGTATTTGTTCTTGATTAAATTATGTAGATACAGCAACCTCTATTCAGGCATTCACATGTTTGTATAGGGACTATGTGAATAATTTTTTACAGGTAGCTTTGAGCTCAAGGTTGGGGGGGGGAGCCTTGAATTTGGACAGTCTGTCACTTAATTGGATGTAGTTTGCTTAGAATATTCTTAACTGTTATTGGTTTAGCTGGGTTTTCCAGGTTGATTTTTACCCAAAGGAGACAGCTTTGTGATCGAACCTCACAAGTGAGGACATGACACAGAGGGCATGTAATTCTCTACCATGTTGGTGAATACCAGATTCAGTATGCTTGATCCTGTGGTTGGAGTGTGCACTTTCTGTTCCAGGGTGTTTCTGGTAATAACATCCAGAATACATTGTGCCTGTGAGTTTGAGGCAATGTAAGCTTCTCAGTCTATTGAGGGGTAGTTAAAGTCATCCATGAATAGGGTGTTTGGATGGTGAGCACCACTAGAAGGTTTAGGTAGGAGTCATGAGATGCTAGGGGCATGGATGGTGAGTTGCAGCTAGTCGTGATATGGTGTGAGGACCTTATCTAGTGTAATTTGCATGTGGATGTGTTTATGCTCTCTAGCCAATAAATAATTTATTTTTATTTATTTTACATTTGTTGACCGGGCTAGTCCAACTGGATATATGTCCATTTTCAGTAGAGGCCCGAGGAGAAAAGCTCTGAGAAAAGAACAGTTTATACAAAATGCAAATAGATAACTATACATTCAAAAACAATTAGATAACTATACATTCATGTACACTTGTTATTTCAGCAGCAGTAAGCAAACAGGGTAACACTATGAAGATAGATAACTATACATTCAAAAACAATTAGATAACTATACATTCGTGTACACTTGTTATTTCAGCAGCAGTAAGCAGATAGGGTAACACTATGAAGATTTTTGTTTCAGTCACTTGGAGCAACAGTTAGCATAGACAAATATAAACATTAGTCAGTTAACATATTGTGTCGAGGAAGTTGGCACAGCACAGTTATGGGTAAGAAGAGAGCAAATTATTTATATTTTTAGAAGTGAGAGCAGCAGCAAAGGTAAAAGAATTGATGTAAAAAAAGGCTAAAGGCAAGGGAAGATGGTATCAGTTGGGCTTGGTGCATGGGCAAAGCCATTGGGATTTTAAGAAAATTCTTAATTGGTTCCTGAAAAGATGGGTGGATATAGTAGAAGTTAGTTCAGTTGGGAGTTTGTTCCAAGTTTTACCAACAGAGTTAGAAAACAGACAGTCCCTTGATTTGTTTTTAGATTTTAAGGTGGCTACTTGTAACCTATTTGCGGAACATAGGGTTGGAAGGTTTTGATAAGAATTGAGGAGGTTACCGAGTACAGGTGTATTTGTGGGATGGTGTAAGATCTTGTAGATAAAGGTGAGTTGCTGGTAGAGTAGCTGATTTTGTATTTTCAGCCATCCTAGTAGTTTTAGATTTTGGCAATGGTGCATTCTAAATGGGGTACCTGTGGCAAATCTGGCTATGGTGTTGTAAGAAGTTGCCAGTTTATTTAAATTGCTTTTGGTTAGGTTTGTGTATATGGGGGAGGCATAGAGAAGGGTCGAAATCAGGTGAGTTTGAGCAATAGTAATCTTGGCTGAGGCTGAGAGAAATGGTTTGAGTTTATACAGGAAACCAAATTTTCTATTTACAGATTTAATAGTTAGGTTAATGTGTGTGCCAAAGTTGAGATTATTATCTATTGTTACACCTAGGAGTTTAGTGGTAGTGTCGGGAGTGATGACAGTACCATTATTAGAGGTAAGTAAGAGACTGAGTGGAGGGGTCTTCTGTGTGGGCGTAAACAGTAGCAGTTTTGTTTTTTTTTGGGTTCAAGAGAAGAAACCGTTGGTGGAACCATTTTTCCACTAAGGTGAATACAGTTTGTGTCCTGTTTTGGAGTTCAGTTGGAGAGGAAGCAGCACAGATTAGAGTTGAATTGTCGGCATATTGTATGCAGGTAGTTTGGGGAAGGGAGGTTTTCAGATCATTAATGAAAATACTAAAGAGGAGTGGACCCAAAATAGATCCTTGTGGGACTCAAGAGTGATTGGGAGCTGGGAGGATAAGTTGTTCTCCCAGCGCGCTGCTTGTTGTCTATTTTCAAGGTATGAATGAAACCATTTAACTGCTTGGGTATCAATTGAAAGAGATTTGAGAATATTTGATAGTAATCGGTGGTTCACCATATCAAAGCCTTGGAGAGGTCTATAAAGAGAGCTGAAGAGAGCAGGTTACTATTTCTATTTTTATTAATGCAGTCAGTAAAGGATAGGAGTGCAGTGGTAGTGCTGTGGAAAGGCCAGAAACCGGGTTGGCAGTCCACTAATAAGTTATTTTCAAGGAGGTGATGCAGTAGTTGACGGTCAATACATCTCTCCATAACTTTTGCTAGGGGTGAGAGGAGGGCTATAGGGTGGAAGTTTGAGAGTTCATTTGAGTTGCCTTCCTTATGCAAGGGGATAATATGTGAGATTTTCCAGAGAGATGGGATGTAGGATTCAGTAATGGTTCTATTTATTAGGATGGAGATTGGGTAGGCTAGTACTCCTGCTGCAATTTGCAGGTATCCAGCTGGGAGATCAACTGACGGTGTAAATGGTTTTAGTTTAAGAAGTAGAGTGTGAATGAGGGATGTGGGAATGGGCTGGAGATGAAAAGTTTGGGGTAGATTGGTCAGCGGAGGAGATTATGTGGTGGTGACAGGTGGTAAGGTGTTAGCTAAGGATTGGACAGTTTCAGAGAAAAATTTATTAAAAGTGTCAGCAATTTGTTTGGGAGGGCTTTGAGTTAGGTTAGAGGGGGTAGGAGTTTTGGAGTGACCTGGATGAAGCAGTTTGTTGATTCCTGACCAGAACTTTTGTGGGTTATGCTGTTGGGTTTGTTGGAGTTTGAGGTAATAGTTTTTTTTTGTCAAGGACTATAGCTCTTTTTGTTGCATTTCGAAGCTGTCTAAAGTTTAGGTGATCTATTGGGTTTTTAGTTTTCCTCCATTTGGACCAGATTTTATTTCTCAGTCTAGTGTTGTGCCTAGTCTCATTAGAGAGCCAGGGAGCAGGTTTGGTTTTAGTTCTGACAGTACATGAGGGAGCATGGTTATCAAGGATTTGCAGAAATTTATTGTTAAAGAAAGACACTGTTTCATCAAGAGGCAGGCATTTTAGGGGTGACCAGTTGCATGCTTTGAGCTCTGCTTGGAAGTTCACTGGGTTGAAATTTTTCTAGTTACGGGTTGTTCTAAATATTGTTTCATTGGGAATGGCGGTCTTTTTCTAGTTATGAAGGAAAGGGAATGGTCACTAATTTCATTGGGAAGTATGCCTGTTTTGTAACTGAGGGGGTTGCTGTTAACTAGTATTGAATCTAAGGTAACTTGTTTCTTGCTAGGTTTGGGGGTCCTGGTAGGGAATGTAATGGTTTGGTGAAAGCCAAATAGGTTAATATGAGTAGTAGGTTTGGGAGAGGTACAACCATTCCAGTCAATATTAAAATCACTAAGGAGTATGGTTTCTTGTGGGAGGGTCATTGAGAGCCAGCTAAGGGTATTTTCAAGAGTGTTAATGTTATTTCCTGGGGGATATATGAGCAAATAATGTATATGGATTTATTAGCATTTATTTGGCTCAACAAACTGCAGACACTTTTAACTCCTTCTTCACTGAAACTATACAAGCCTTAGCAAAACAACTAAATGCCGACAACTTTTGCCTACCAAGTAAGCTAACTAACTCTTCCTTTAAATTCTCTTTACAACCTATCTCTACATCTTACATTTACAGACTCCTTCTTAAACTAAAACCTTGTACCCCCTCTGCTGACAAGCTCCCTTCACTATTTCTTCAAAAGGCTGCCAAGGTCATTTCATACCCTATATCTATTCTCATCAATAGGACCATCAAAGAAGAAATCATCCCTGATATCTGGAAGGCCTCTCATATTATTCCACTTCATAAAGGTGGAAACTCCACTGACTATTCTAACTATAGATCTATTGCTCTCCTCTCACCCTTGGCTAAAATTATGGAGAAATGTATCCATCATCAACTTTTACAATATCTCTCTCTTCATAGCATTATAGCAAACTGTCAACATGGCTTTAGACCACATCATAGTACTACTACTGCCTTGCTTTCCTTTGTAGACACTATTAATCAGAACCGTAACAACAACTTACTCTCTTCTGCCATTTTCATTGACCTCTCTAAAGCATTCGATATGGTCAACCACAGTTTATTAAGTAAGACTCTTGAATCTCTCTCTTTGATTCCCCAACCATTAAATGGTTTAATTCCTATCTCACAAATAGAAAACAGGCAGTTCTCTGGGATAACCACATTTCTTCTTTTCTGCCTGTTTCTATCGGAGTTCCACAAGGCTCTATCCTTGGCCCACTTCTTTTTTCCCTCTTCATTAATGATCTTCAAACAATAATCCCTCAAGCAACATGCATTCAATATGCCAATGATTCTACCCTCATCTGCTCAGCATCTTCTACTCCTGAACTTATCTCTCTTACGCAAAAAGTCTTTAATACCGTAGAAACATGGTTCTCCAGTCGACTCCTCTTACTAAATGCTAAAAAAACTAAACTTCTTCTCCTTACCCCCACTTCCAGGACTTCCCCCTTAAACTTCACTATCTCCTCCAACAGTGCCACTGTCATCTCACCTGACTCTACAACTAAACTGTTAGGTATTACCATCGATAATAATCTCTCTTTCGACCAACATATTAACAACTCCATAAAACTAGTCAACAGAAAAATAGGATCCTTGTATCGAATTAGACCATTTCTTACACCAACTACTAGAACTAGGATTGCTCACTCCCATCTTATTTCTACTCTTCTTTATGCTTCACCCATCTTTACCAACCTCAAGAAAAACAACCTTAACAAATTGGCTACCTGCTATAATAACATTGCCCGCTTTGCTACTAGCAACCCCTACAGAACCCATCATTGTCTTAACCTGAAACAACTTGGCTGGCTAGAAATTCAAAACTTTCTTTCTTTCCATCAACTCATTTTGGCCCATAAAATATTGTACCATCCAAACAACACTCCTATACTCTCCCAACTCATAATCCCCTATAACAACCTAAACTGTCTCCGCTCTTCTAGTAAACTCTTGACTAGGTCTATAAAATCTAATAACACTGCTGGTGACTCCCTATTCACCAATTCTGTAGGTATAAAATGGAATATGTTACCTACAAACATAACAATGATTTCCTCTTTACCTCTCTTCAAACAAAATATTAAACTACACTTCCAGAATCACTGGCTTTGCTCATGTTGTAAACCCGATTAATTTTCTATTACTACTACTTACCCAAACTTTCTCTCTCACTTCTTGTTTCACTCTTTTTTCCACCTAGCTCTCTCTTCTCCCCTCTCACCTTGCCTTCTTCCTTTCCTGTTAATTATCTTAACGTGCTCTCTTCTCATCTAACCCATCCTATTCCTTACCTAATTCTTATTACTCTACTTTTATTTCCTCTTATTTTGTATTCTTATCTATAAGAATTTTTATCCTGTATAATGTTGTTTGAATTTCTCTGTGTGTGGTAGTAACTCTTTCTTGTTGTACTAATTTGTTTGAAGAGTTTTAAGAATTTTGCTGTTTTTAACTATTACTAACCTATGTACTAATTGTTTTCTTGCTATGTATGTTGATTTTTACATACGTATTAATTTGTACTTCTGCGGAGCTTTTCTCCTCGGGCCTCTACTGAAAATGGAAATATCTCCAGCTAGACTAGCCCGGTCAACAAATGTAAAATAAAAAAAATAAAAAAATATTTGGAGCTTAGAGGTTAAAATCTCAAGATTTGTAGGTGATGGTGGATGAATGTCTATTGAGGTGACCTTTCAATTCAGATTTAAACAGTAAAGCCACCCCACCACCCTTTTTATTTAGATGGTCAAGTCGAAGTATGTTATACCCTGGTGAAATTATATCGTTGTCTTTAGTTATGGGTTTGAGCCAAGTTTCATTAGGCATAAGATGTCAAAAGAATAGATGTCTAATAGGGCATGAAGATCTGTAATTTTATTGTTTAAGCTATGTATGTTAAGGTGGCCTATAAAGAGATAGTTTAGGATTTTGGTGGGGTTGTTAGAAGGGGAAGTATTGGCTGATGATGAATCAAGGGTAGTGTAAGGACCTGGGTTTGGATGATTGTCACCGTGCTGAAGTAGACCTAGTTGAAGATTATATTTAAGTTTAAAGACTTTAAAGAATATAGGGTATTCTTTTTTGATTTGGAAATATTTAGTATGGGATAATCTGTGAAATTGTGGAAGAAGGTAGGATGATGAGGATGTTATGTTAATATGGGTGTGAGAAGATGTAAGAGAGAATGGGCTTATTTGCCCTGTAGGGTGTTGAAATCTAGTAAAGCTTAGGGCTTCATAGTAGCTTAAGATGTAAGATATTAGTAGAGAGGTAAGACCTACAGACCAGAGGAGTACTTTAAAGTGTATTGGCCTGCTGGGGCTAGTCATTTTGAGGTGTATAGGATAGGTTAAACAGGTCAATTGGGATGTAGAGTAGGCCAGTGAAGGGGTGGAGCTGCTAGGGGAATTAGGGAGAGGAAGGCAAAAAACAGGGGTAAATATTTAATTGTTTAATGAGATAATGTAGGCTGTTGGTTGGCAGTGTGGCTATGGAAGTAGAAGGTCAGGTGCTCTGGGGGTGGGTAGAATTTGGGGGTAGGGTAGGGGGAGCGGAGTGAGCCCACAGGGCGAATGGAGCAGGTAGAGCCAAAGGATGGACAAGCCACAGCAGCAAAAAAACTATCCGTGGCTGTAAGAGGCTACAGTTAAGAGGTAGGTGATTGCTAAAGAGGGTTTGCAGAGTAAAAACAGAAGAAATGTAAGTTGGGCAGGGCAAGGGATATTTTAGGAGTGTCAGGCAAAGGGGAGTGAAAAAACTGGGTAAAATAGCTGAACAATAGAGGTTTAACTGAGTTTGGAATGAAAGAGGTGAAAAAGGAAAGGTATGATATGGTAGAGGTATAGGATGCCACCTAGTGGTGACAGGGGGAATGACAGCAGAGAAGAGTCAACAGAAAATATTGGTAAAGTAGCTTTGCAATTAAGAGAACAATATTTATAAGAGCGTGGCTAGGTTGGGGGTGCAAGCGGTCTGCAGATGGCTGCTATCGCATGCTAGTAGGGTGTAGTACTACTAAACAATCACACATTGAACTTCCTGGAGTGCTTTCCAACTCAGAGAGACCAGCTAAACTCCTCCTCCACAAGATGCATCATTCTGGAATTTCTTAACGTAAAAGCACAGCAAAGGCAGCTCTAAAGTTCAGACTAAACAACAAACAACTATAAACAACTAACTCACTGGCTAATCCACTGTTCTGCAAGGTGATTTGGAGGAAAACAGAACTAGAAAAGGCAACAAACACAGAAATTACTATTTTTGTCACAAAATTAAATAAATGGTTTACAAAATGGTCAAAAAGAGTAGTGATCACTGTATAAAGCAAGGACAAGAGCAGTAAATCATGAAAACATTCTTATCTTAGCTTAGATGGCTCTGGATGCATTTGAAACACTTGAAAAGCATTTCAGAGTTCTCTGTCTGTCTAGCACTTTGCTGTTTGTGCCCCTAGAGATTACTCAATAACATCTTTTATTCTTGTTGAAGGTGTTATATTTTAAAGTAACACAGGGTGGGGATATCAGAGGTGGGCTTCTGTGTGGGGAGTATGAATGCTTGGGTCTACCAGTTGTTGTGGTGAGTAGGTACTGGCCTGTGATGAAGCTCCATTTGGATAGAGCTCTAGTTTTGTATGAAGTACCCAGGGAATTGAGCCTTCACTCATAACAGATATTGGGGTCCTGGATACCACTGATCCATTTGAAGGTGTTTTACCCTACTGCTATTTTTTTATAGCAAGTCTAGAATTATTTCAGACTTGTGTGATTTTGACCTAGCTTTTATAAAAGAGACCTGGTTAAAATTTTGTTTCCTGTCGTGTTGCTATTGTGTCCCCAGGATTAGCCATAATTCAACACTTTATGTTAGGCAAATCAGGAATTGCACTGAACTTTGTTGTCCTATTCCATTACAACTAATCATCAGCATCAAGGTTGGGGCTACCAGCTCCACTGAATATGTGCCTGGAACAGGAACAAGTTCTGTGTTTCTCATTATCTACCAGCTACCCAGCAGTATGAAGACATAGGTATAAGAGTTCACTGATTTCTCCCTTGACACAGTATTAGAATTCCCACACTGTTTAGTATTGAGAGATTCAGGGATGACAATGGGAGTATTCCTTTTACAGAAAGATTTGTCAGTATTATGAGGGGGTTGATTTTTCTCTAATGGTTACCTCTTTTACCCATCATTTTGGACTTACCATGGACTTGGTGTTCCAGCTTGGTGTGTCCACACTGGACATTTGGTAGAATATTTGTCATGGGCATACCCATATTTCTCAAACTCTTAGGTCAAGAAATCTGGACAAAGCCTGACATAATGGGGGGACAAAGGCCCAAAAATAGGGACAGATTTCAAATATTGCTTTTATAAACTTGCTAGAGATAAAGTTGCTAGAGTAACAAGATTTGTCTAGCATGCATTTTTCTGAAGGAAAGGAAGTGTGAAACTCAAATGTATGTCATTATTTAGTGATTCCAGTCCATAGATCATCCCAGTGATTTGCTAGTAAAGCACAGGTTTTATGAGGAACAGACCAAAAAATATGACGCACAAATATAGACATTCTGTGAAATTCTGGACAGTTGAACGGTATGGGTATTTACTATTTTCAATTAATTTAGCCCTTTTATAGCTCCCCCAGTCCAGAACTGGTATAATATGGAGAGCCCTTGTATCTGTTGCTAAATTTGTTCTTACCTTCAACCAATTATTTTCGTTGCTGAATGCATGAGTTCCAGATGAGCTGCTTGCTACCTGCATTTAGGTTGCCATCTCCCATTGGATCTGCTTGCTCCATCCTATTTATGCCCTATTCATCTTATTGTGCATAAGAACTGGTTTGATCCAAAGCTGTATTAACTTTGGAGACATGGGGTGGAAGCTTGAGAATAAATGCAAATGAACTGAACATTTGATATCAAGCCAGGACCCATACCTCTCAACTAGGAATCATCAAAAATCTGGATAAAGGCCCATGAAAAGTGGGTACAACTGGCCAAAAATCTGCAATCCAATTAACATACAATTTGCATACATAATTATGTAACCCCACCCACCCCAATGGAATTGTGGGATGCCAGCTTTTAAAAGCAATGTCTTGCACGTCTTCACCTGCTGCTTCCTGCTCGCTGAGTTCCTTTTTCTGCTTAGTAGTTAAAAAAAAATGTATTTGATTCCTTTGCATCTCACTAATATAAGATTGAGTGCATTTAAGTGGATAGTCTTATAGGTCTAAGCTTCTAAGAATCATTTGTAGCAGGAATATCCTGCAGCAAGTCTAAATATATTTACATACCACCCCACTTCGGATGCTGTGCATCTTAAATGATCGTGCACAGAGTGAAGTGATAAGTGAGGAAAGATGTGACATGTTTTTAGGAAGCTGGTTTGTGGTGGGGCACGGTGCAGCACTGCCTGCGTCATTCTGTGGTGTGCACAGTCAATAAATTGGCAGTAATAAATGGGTATGGAGGTTTTTTGTAATGAAAATTCATGTGTATGGAAGGGTTGCAATGTATTTAAAAACAGCAAGTTATCCATAGTTTTCTTCACATTCCATATCAGGCAAACATCATAATTGTACACAATAAGAGTCAATCTGTGACAGTCTGAGCAAGATGTGTGTAATAGCAATTCATCACTGGCACAGTGGTGCAGTGAGTAGTGTTGCCCTCTAACAGTGCATGGTTCTTTGGTTGAGTTTTAGCCTGTGATTCTTTCTGTGTGGAGTGCATGTAACGTTCTTTCAGTTTATGTGGGAATTTTGTTAGCTTTGAATTTTAAGCTTTAGACACAACTTAAATTTCTTCGATAGAAAAAATAAGACAATTTATTTCATTACACAATCATTAGATTAAAAGGTTGTAAAAAAGAAACGCTTTAATATGCACATCAGAGCCTCTCAAACCAATGACTTCTGCCAGCCCTCAGATCTTGGCCTAATTCAGTAATCATCTCCAGAGTTATCTTAGTATAGTCATGGTCAGTTTTGGTGTGATAAAAACGTGGGAAGGCATAAAAGGTAAGACAAAGTGTGAAAAAAAAAGAAATAAGTAATATATCTGGATGGTGTGGGCTCAGGGCGAGGGGAAAACAGGGGAGATACAATGGGAAGGTACAGGGGGGCCATTGTGTGATTTGCTGGCCCATGGAGTCCTTTAGTTCACCTTGTCATTTATAGTCAGATATCTGAGGTATATGTAGCCAATAAAGTGGCCTTAAAAAGCTTAGTTCTTGATATCTTAGGAGAATAGTCAGGGGCAAATCCAAGAATAACGACAGACAATGACCAAAAATCAGAGACAGATTTTAAATATCACACTTATACACTTCAAAAGATGCTTGGATAACAGTTTTTGCATTAGCATTCATTTTCTACAGAATATGAAGTCAGAAACCCGCGTCTGTCATTATTTAGTGACTGCTGCAACACAATGTTTTATGCACTGCTACTAAATAATTCTGAGTTTGGTGTGTAGTCATTGTGATCCAGATAATATTCACAGTTCTGCTGACTGATTCTTGTAGTTCCCACCCCTAGGTATTTTGGATACAGCGTTATTATCTTAGTGGCACTTAAAAAGTAAGAAAACATTTTTTTTCTTCTAAAATATCCAGAGTCCTTTTTCTTCCATTTTCATATTTTTTCAAGAGATTCAATAACCAAATCAAGATTACCAAGGGAATATCAGAAAAACCTTTGTTTTACCCCTCTATACCGTGTACAAACTAAATTGAGCCATCATGCTTGGGAGTTTTTACATTTATCTGAAACTTCAGGCTGCTTTGTTTCTTACAGTTACTTGCCGTTGTCAAAGTTAATAGTAATAACATTTATATTGTCGTCTAATCCAACCTAATTAAAATAAATATCACCGCGTAACACAGCCTGAGGTCTACAAAAAACAGCATCATAGGCGACAATGTACCACTGGTGTACCCCCTTCCTGCTTAATAAGCTGCCCCTAGGAGAAAGAAAAAAAGCGAGAATAGCTGCTACACTTGTGTGGTATCTGGTCACTAGGAGACGAGAAGGCTCCTGTAAAAAATTGAGTGTTTATTTGTAAACTATTCACAGCTTACAGTCTGAATGAAATTAAAGGGATGCATAGCCAGGAGTCGGGACCTGTTGCATTTTTCCTTCTCAAATTAGATGTGCAAAAGAGGCAAAAATCTGGACTTCATGCAAAATCTGGACAGTTGAGCTATGGCAAGCACATAAACATTACAAATCACATCACTTGAAAGCACCACTAACTATTTTTAAACCAAAAAGAAGTGTGCAGGCTGCAGCAGATTGTAGAATAATTTCCAATTCCTTTGCTGTAGTTTCTATTAGGCTGGCATTCTTTTTTTACTTACCTGGAGGTTAAGGCAAATTTTCTCATCCTGCAGACACTGGTAGGTACTGGGCAAACTGCCAGACTCTGCAGAAAGTACAGTTTTGTACCTACCATAAATGTAGATGTCCGATAGGCATGCATCTGCAGTCCTTACAAATGGGTTGTCCTGTCGTCAGGCAGCCCTTCGGTCGGCCGGATTCCAAAGTCTGGGTCTGACCTCGGCTGGTGTCGCACTTCACCCGACGTCATAGCTGCAGTTCCTCGGGTATAAAGGCATCAGCCGACGCCATTTTCCTCAGTGTTTCTTGCCCCAGATGCCAGGTGCCCTCTAGGAAGGCTAAATTTGGATAAATGCAAATGGTTCCAAATAGTAGAGAGCAAACAAAAAATAAGCATGTATGTACATATATACAAACAAATACACCATAATAGATTCCCCCAGCTAGCTACAAGATGGGCAAATACCCTAGGAGTACCACAGAGGGGAAGGAGGGTGGGTAATCCTGACTGCAGATGCATGCCTATCGGACATCTGCATTTATGGTAGGTACAAAACTGTACTATGTCCTTCAAGGATGCATCTGCAGTCCTTACAAATGGGTAGAATACCATAGCCAAACTGGGGAGGAGGAGAAATAAGATTATGGTGTAGTTAAGATCCCTTGCAAAACAGCAGTGGCAAAACCTGCTCGGGATCTGGAGTATAAAGGTAAATTATAATGCTTGGCAAATGTATGCACGGAGCTCCAAGTAGCAGCCTCTAAAATGTCTTTGGTAGCCACTCCTCGTAAAAAGCTGTGGTAGTGGCTGTAGCCCTTGTAGAGTGAGGCCTGATGTTTTCTGGAGTTTTCTTCCCATGGTAGGAGTAACAAAATCTAATGCAATTTCCTATCCACTTAGAGATTGTCTGTTTTGAAATTGCTTTTCCTTCCATTCCTGTTGCATATGCTACCAGTAGCTGGTCAGTTTTTCTGTTGCTCTTGGTCCTGTCCAGGTAGTAACGTAATTGTCTATGTACATCCAAGGTATGCAACAGTCTTTCTCCCCTGTTCTGTGGGTTGGGGAAGAATGTAGGTAGGTGGATAGCTTGATTTAAAGATACCCTGGAGACCGCCTTTGGCATAAAAGTAGGATTAGTTCTCATGGACACTCTATCTTGATGGAAGATCAGGAAGGGCTGTACTGCCATTAATGCCTGTAGCTCAGATACCCTTCTTGCTGAAGTGATTGCAAGCAGGAAAGCAGTTTTCCATGATAAGTATTGTAATTCTGCTGTTGCTGCTGGTTCGAAAGGAGGTAGTGTCAACTTTTCTAGCACAAAGTTCAAGTCCCATGCTGGCAATGGTGGCTTCCTAGGTGGTTTTACATTTTAATTCCTCTCAGAAACTGCCTGAGCAGAGGATGTGAGAAGACTGGAGGATCCAAGTTGTATTCTGCTGAAATGGCTGATGCATGAATCTTAATGGAAGAATAGGACAGGCCGTTGTGGAAGAGCTCTGCCAAGTATTCCAGGATGTTAGCTATGTTTACCAGTGACACATTCTCTCCTTTTGCTGTACTCCAAATGAGATATCTTTTCCATTTTGCTGAATAATTTTTTCTTGTTGAGGGTCTGCGAGCCTCCAAGATAATGTCTTTAACCCTTTGAGATAAATCTGGGTTATTTGGTCTTATGCAATGTTCCAGGCAGCCAGCTGTAGTGTTTTCAGGTTTGGATGCAGGGTTTTGAAGTTGTTCTGTGTTAACAGCAAGGGAACTAGGGGCAGAGGCCATATTTGTTCCCGAGACATACTCCTCAGTAATGGGTACCAATGTTGCCTTGGCCAGTCTGGAGCTATCAGGATGATCCTTGGACGGTCTTCTTTGATCTTCAATAGCACCTTGTGCATCAAAGGAAGAGGTGGGAATGCATATGCTGTCAGGTTTTTCCAATTGAAAGATAGGGAGTCCACTTTCCAAGCAAGTGGGTGGTACGTCCTTGTGCAGAATTTTTCAGTTGGTGATTGTGTGGGGATGCAAATAAGTCTATTTCTGGTAGTCCCCATTTCCTTGTAATGGTTTTGAAGATGTCCGGATGCAGCATCCATTCGTGGGCATCCGTGGCAGTTCTGCTTAGGATGTCTGCTAGTATATTTTCTTTTCCTGGCACAAACATTGCTTGTAACTGAATGTTGAAGCTCAGTGCCACATTCCAGAGGTCCATTGCCATCCGGCATAGAGGGTATGAATGTGTGCCTCCCTGTTTGTTGATGTACCACATAACTGTGGTGTTGTCCGTCCTTATCAGCAGTTGACCCTGTCGAAGAAATGGTCTGAATGCCTGAATTGCCAGTTTTACTGCCAGCATTTCCTTTTGATTTATGTGTAGGTGCAGCTGGTCTTGAGTCCATAAGCCTTGTATGCACCTGTCCAGCATGTGTGCCCCCCAACCGAGGTCTGAAGCGTCTGTTGTGATGGTCTGGCTTGGTTGAGTGCTGTGGAAGGGCAGTCCCTTGTTTGTTTGACAGGCCTGAGCCCACCATTGGAATTCTTGCTTCAGGCATGGAATTATTGGAATTTGGGTTTCTAGGCTGTGCTTGTGCTGAGACCATAAATTCCTTAGGTACCACTGTAACTTTCTTATATGTAGTCTGGCATGTGGAATCAATATTATGCAGGATGCCATGTAACCGAGAGCTTGCAGGACTTTTCTTGCTGTTAGCTGGTTCTGCTTTGTTAATGCCATGAAGTAGAAAGGGAGTTGCTCCTGTTTTTCTACTGTCAGGAATGCCATTTGTTTTGATGTGTCCAGATCTGCACCCAAGAAGGTTATCCTTTGGGATGGTATCAGCCTTGACTTTTTTATATTGACTGTGTATCCCAGGTATTGTAGTAGAATGACCCTTTGCAAATCTTTTGTTAATTTGTTTTTGTTGTCCGCTTGTAACAGGCAGTCGTCCAGGTAAGGGTAAATTTGAATTCCCTGAAGCCTGCAATGAGCAATTACTGATGCCAGGCATTTCGTGAATACTCTGGGCGCAGTAGATAAGCCAAAAGGCAATGCTGAGAATTGATAATGCTCTGATCCTGCAAGAAATCTGAGGTATCTTCTGCAATTTGGTCATATGGGGACGTGCAGGTATGCCTCATTGAGATCTAGAGTTACCAGCCA
Organism: Protopterus annectens; assembly: GCF_019279795.1. Classification (NCBI taxonomy): domain Eukaryota; kingdom Metazoa; phylum Chordata; order Ceratodontiformes; family Protopteridae; genus Protopterus; species Protopterus annectens. Next base: position 418,157,403 of record NC_056751.1, read on the forward strand.
AGACTCCTTGCCCAGCATGGGAAGAAGCTGCTGTAGGGTCAGCATTTTGAATTTTGGAACAATGAGGTATGTGTTTAAAGCGGACAGGTCGAGAATAGGCCTCCATTGGTTTTCTTTTCTTGGTACCAGGAAAAGTCTGGAGTAAAATCCTTGCCCTTGTTCCATGGATGGTACCCTTTCTACAGCTCTCATCCTTAGTAAGTGAGTTATTTGTTCTAGAGCTTCTGTTTTCTGATTTGGAGGTAGGTTTGGCATTCCTCTCTTCCTTGGTAGAGTATGGAAGTGAAACCTGTAGCCTTGGTCTATTGTCTGTAAAATCCATTTGTTTCCTGTGATGTAATGCCAGTTTACTGAAAATAAGGTTAGCTTCCCGCCTAAGGGTGCCTCTAGTTGTTCCCTGGTAGGTGGTGCCAGAGCCAAGTCACTGTGATTGTCCTGTGGAAGTGGTGGTGGTGACTGGATCTGTGGCTGTACCTCGCTGGTTGTTAGCCTGCCACTGACGTCCCCTGTAGGCACCTCTGGATTGACCCCTGCCTCTTGAGCATCTATTCCTGCCTCTCAGAGCTCTGGAGGTGTCTGGAAAGGACCAATTCTTGGAAGGCCAGTTCCTGCTAAACCTTGGAGGCTGGACCTGCAAGAAATCCTTGATTGTCTGGACAGATTTTGCTTTCTCTTCCACCTTCTTCAGTACCTGCTGTGCAGGGGAGCCAAACAAATTGAGCTTATCCATGGGAGCATCTAGGAGCTTTGATTTAACATGGTCTGGTAAGGACTGTTCTTTTAACCATGCATGTCTTCTGATCACTGTGCCAGTCATGGCTGATCTAAAGGAAGCCTCCAGTGCATCATAGCCGCATTTTAAGGAATGATTACTGACCTGCTGAATGTTATGTACCATTTCCTGTACAGATTTTTTGTCTAATGGTTCATCCGAGGACAGTTTTTTAGTTAACTGGTCTAACATAAATTCCTGATACTGAATCATGTGGAATTGACAGTTCAAGGCCCTAGCTGAAAGAGTAGCAGAAGTGTAAACCTTTTTACCCCATCTCTCTAAGGCCCTAGATTCCCTTTCAGAGGGGAGGGGGTTTTTGGTAGCTGCTACAGCCTTGGGTCCCTGGGAGATAGTTTCGGGATCTGCAAAAGGGGCCTTATACAAATGATAATGTGTGTCCGGAACCCTGTAGTACCTATCGGGCTTAGCAGGGGCCAGAGGAAGAGAATCAGGAGCAGTACAAGCATCATTAAAAGCATCATCCACAACAGTAAGTACTGGAGGAATGGCTAAAGGCCTATGCTGTGGCAAATGCAAAAGGTTCTAAGCCTTTTCCTAGAGTCTGAAAAATCCTGGCCCTGCCATTGAAATTGTTCCCTCATAGCATGCAAGGTTTCCCCAAAAGAAAATTCCTCAGGCGGAGAGGCAGAAGGAATGGACTCTTCTGCATCAGAGTCCTCATAAGGAGAAAAAGGGGCCTCTGGAGGGTCTGAATTATCTGATTCATCAGAGGAGCCATCTGAAGAAACTGGCTCAGGGGGCTCTACTCTAGTCCTCTTCTCTGGAGGTGGGTGAGAGGCCCTGTCTGGATGTGGTTGGGATCCCCGGATCAAAGAAATGAGATCCTCTGCTAGACTAAGCATTTGTGAACTAGAACTGGGCCTGTGAGAGGGGGTCTTAGCAGGCACAGTTTTGGTAGTTTTTGCTGCTTTAGCCCTGGCAAAGGCCTTAATCGACATGGATACAGGAGGCCTAGCAACTCCACATGCAGGGGTAGAAATATCCAAAGGGATAGTATCTGATAAATCCTGTGAACCTGCAGGAGCAGGTGGGATTTCAGTAGCAGATTCAGCCAAGCTGGATGAGGCCTCGGTAAGTGGCAAGCTTTCGGCCGAAGGAAGAACCGTGGACTCGGTTTCAGCCGAAACCGAGACACTCGCAGTTGGCTTAACCACGGTTTCGGCCGAAACCGCGGACCGCGAGTGTCGGTCCTTTTCCTTGCGTTTTTTAGAAATTTGCGAAGTCGGAGTATCCGACGGCATAATGTAAGCAAAAGCGGAGCCGAAAAACTCTTCAGCAAATTCAGACTGACGTCTAAGCGTTCGTCGGTTGAAAGAAGCACAGGCTAGACAAGCTGCTACGTCGTGGTCTGGGCCTAAGCAAGGTAAGCAGTAAGAGTGGAAATCTTTATGAGGTATTTGTTTCCCACAATTTAAACAGTTATTCACTATTTCTGACATCGGCTGAGGCAAGAAAGAGTCCCCAACGGGGTACTTAGCTTTTTAGAAGTCTTCGGTACTTGTAGTAGTAATCTCTGGTTCTGACCGACCGGCACTTGCGAACAGCTTCTGCTTCGGGTGCCACGCGGCAAGAAAGACTGAGGAAAATGGCGTCGGCTGATGCCATTATACCCGAGGAACTGCAGCTATGACGTCGGGTGAAGTGCGACACCAGCCGAGGCCAGACCCAGACTTTGGAATCCGGCCGACCGAAGGGCTGCCTGACGACAGGACAACCCATTTGTAAGGACTGCAGATGCATCCTTGAAGGACATCTTGTAATGTGCACAGCTCCACAGCTGGTAATCCTGGTACTCCAATTAACAGTCTGAGTCTATACTTTGACAGTTGTCCGATAGGCAGTCTGCCTCATGAAACTGATGTTATCACACATGCCCCTGCATGGTGACGTCAGCCATAAATTTAACATTGTAAAAAAAAAAATATTCAAGCAAACTGGGAATTGAGGGAGGCCACTCAGGAATTAATGGCACCCCCATTATTTTGCCCTCAAAAAGTACACTTTTGTACCTACCATAAATGTAGATGTTTGACTGCTCATACAGTTGCAGTCATTACAGATGGGTTATCCTGCCGTCAGGCGGGTCCTCGGTCGGCCGAATTCCAAAGTCTAGGTCCAGCGTCGGTTGTCGTCACTTCTTCCCTGACGTCAGTGCGGCAGGGGTATAAAAGAGGCAGCCAACGCCATTTTCTTCAGTTTTTCTTGACCCAGATGTCAGGTGCCCCCAGAAGGAAGGCAAAACATAATATTATGCAAACATGCAATGTTGATAAATCAAAAAACAGTAGTTGCAAGCAAATACACCATAAAAGAATACCCCAAAAAGGTTATATGATAAAGGTGTTTGTCATAAGGCCTGTCCTAAGATGGGATGGAGGGAGGGTAACCTGGACTGCAGCTGTATGAGCACTCGAGCATCTACATTTATGGTAGGTACAAAACTGTACTATGTTCATCGTGCATACAGCTGCAGTCATTACAGATGGGTAGAATCCCAAAGCTAAGTAAGGGTGGTAGGCACTAAGTGGAACTAGGAGGGGCTAGGATGCCCTGCAGGACTGCTGTGGCAAAGCCCGCTCTAGATTTTGAGTATAGTGGAAGGTGGTAGTGTTTGGAGAAAGTGTGCACTGAACTCCAAGTAGCTGCTTCCAAAATGTCCTTGGTAGGGACCCCCCTGAGGAAAGCTGCAGAGGTAGCTGTAGCCCTGGTGGAGTGGGATCTGATGTATACAGGCACAGATTTTCCATGAAATGAATAACAAAAGCGTATGCAGTGGGCTATCCATTTTGAAATTGTCTGTTTGGAAATAGCCTTTCCCTGAGCACCTGTAGCATAGGACACAAAGAGCTGCTCAGATTTCCTGAATGACTTTGTTCTGTCCAGGTAATAATGAAGTTGTCTGTGAATGTCCAAGGAATGTAGTAGTCTCTCCCTTTTGTTCTGTGGATTTGGATAAAAGGTAGGTAAATGAATAGTCTGATTCAAAGCTACACTGGATACTACCTTTGGCATGAAGGTAGGGTTGGTTCGTAAGGAAACTCTGTCCTGATGGAAAATGATGAATGGTTGCACAGTCATGAGGGCCTGTAGCTTCGAAACCCTGCGTGCTGAGGTAATAGCCAGAAGGAAGGCTGCTTTCCACGACAAGTATTGTAGCTCTGTTGAAGAAGCCGGCTGAAAGGGAGGCAGGGTCAGCTTTTCCAATACAAAGTTGAGGTCCCAAGCTGGGACTGGTGGTTTCCGTGGGGGTTTTATATTTTTTGCCCCCTCTGAGGAACTGCCTTAATAGAGGATGTGAGAATAAAGGAGGATCTGTATTGTATTGTGCAGAAATGGCTGAAGCGTGGATCTTGATGGAGGAGAAGGAAAGGCCACTGTTTAACATCTCAGCTAGGTATTGTAAAATTTGAGGTATATTTATTACCCAAGGATTCTGGCCCTTTTCTTGATTCCAGGAACAAAATTGTTTCCATTTGGCGGAGTAGGCTTTTCTAGTAGAGGGTCTTCTGGCCTCCAAGATGACATCTTGCACCTCCTTGGAGAGGAGAGTCTATTGGGAAATTAAGGTAGTCTCCATGCAGCTAGATTCAGGGTTTTGAGCTGGCTGTGAAGGGTTTTGTAGTTGTGCTGGGACAACAGAAGAGGAACTAGAGGTAGGATCCATGGTGGTGAGTGTGTCAGGCTCTTTAGGAGAGGATACCAGTGCTGTCGTGGCCAGTCTGGAGCAATGAGAATCATTTGCGGCCTCTCTGCTCTGGCTTTTAATAGAACTTTGGTCAGTAGAGGAAGAGGCGAGAAGGCATAGACTGTAAATGTTGTCCAACTGAAAGAGAGTGCATCCACTTTCCAGGCCTGTGGATGATAGGTCCTTGAACAGAATTTTTCCAACTGGTAATTTCTGTGGGTAGCAAATAGATCTATGTCTGGCTGTCCCCATGCCTGAGTTATCTTTGAGAAGACTTGAGAATGCAAAACTTCCATTCATGTGGGTCTGTCATATTTCTGCTTAAGTTGTCTGCCAGTGTGTTTTCCTTCCCTGGCAGGAATTGTGCCTGTAGTTGAATTTGTAATTCCAGTGGTGTGCTCCACAGGGTCATGGCTTGCCTGCACAGGGGGTATGAATGAGTTCCCCCCTGTTTGTTTATATACCACATGACTGTGGTGTTGTCTGTCCTTATCAATAGCTGGCCTGGGTGGAGTAGGTCTTTGAAGGTCATAAGAGCATTTTGCATGGCTAGCATCTCCTTTTGGTTGATGTGTAGGTGCTTCTCTTTTTGGGACCATTTTCCCTGAATGCACTGATCTGCCATGTGTGCTCCCCAGGCATAGTCTGAGGCATCCGTTGTGATGATTTGAGTTGCTTGAGGTAAACAGAAAGGGAGACCTGTGTTTCTTTGGCATGCTTGAGCCCACCACAAAAATTCCTTTTGAGGGCATGGAATGAGTGGTATAATTGTTTCCAAGCTGTGGCTGTGTTGAGACCATAAGTTTTTTAGGTACCATTGTAGTTTCCTCATATGCAGCTTTGCACATGGTATTAGTAGGATGCAAGATGCCATGAATCCCAGAGCCTGCAGGACTTTCCTTGCAGTTAGTCTGGTGAAAGTTGCCATTTTGTTGAAGTAATGAGACAGTAGCCCTTGTTTGTCTGGCATGAGGTAGACCATCTGGGTGGTTGTATTTAAGCTGGCACCCAGGAAAATTATCTGTTGAGAAGGTATTAGTTTTGATTTCTTTTTGTTCACTGTGTATCCCAGGTAGTTTAACAGTCTTATTACAAACACCAGATGCTGCAATAGAATGTCCTTGCTGTCCGCTTGGATCAGGCAGTCGTCCAGATATGGGTAGATTTGTATTCCTTGTTGTCTGCAGAAGGCAATTACTGATGCCAGGCATTTCGTAAACACTCTGGGTGCAGTAGATAAGCCAAAGGGCAATGCAGAGAATTGGTAATGGGTTGAACCTGCAAGAAATCTGAGGTATCTTCTGCAATCTTGTCTGACAGGGACATGCAGGTATGCCTCCTTGAGGTCCAACGTTACCAGCCAAGACTCCTTGCCCGGCATGGGAAGAAGCTGCTGTAATGTGAGCATCTTGAATTTTGGCACCTGTAGTTATGTGTTTAGGATGGATAGGTCTAAGATGAGTCTCCAATCTTTGCCCTTCCTCGGTACCAGAAATAGTCTGGAATAAAAACCTTGACCTTGTTCTTTTGCAGGTACCTCTTGAATTGCTTTCATATCCATGAGAGCGGAAATTTGCCTTTGTGCCTCTGCCCATTGATTTTGTGGCAGGTTTGGCAAGCCTCTCATTTTTGGAAGGGTGTGAAAGTGGAACCTGTAGCCTCTGTCTATAATGTCCAGAATCCATTTGTCTTTTGTAACAATGTGCCAGTTTTTTGAAAATAATGCCAGTTTTCCGCCCAAAGGTGCTGCCATTATAGCTTTGTTTGGCAGGCATAGGGGGAAGTCATAGTGTCTGTTTTCTAAATGACTGTGATCTATCTTCTCCACCTCTTGGGGTTGGTGCTTGCCACTGTCTAGCTCTGTAAGATCCTTGAGGTTGTCCTCTACCCCTTGGGCGTCTGTATCTGCCCCTTTGAGGTCTGTCCGTGGCTGGAAAGGACCAATTTTTTGAAGGACAGTTTCTGCTGAAGCGTGGAAGTTGCACCTGCAAGAAATCTTTCACTGTTTGCATAGATTTCGCTTTTTCCTCCATTTTCTTTAGTACCTCCTCAGCTTTAACACCAAACAATACATCTTTTTGAAGTGGTGCATCTAATAACTTTGCTTTGACATGATCTGGTAAGGTTTGCTCTTTGAGCCAAGCATGCCTATGTATGACAGACCCCGTGACAGCAGCACTACATGAGGCCTCTAAAGCATCAAAACCACACTGCAAGGTATGTTTACCCACTTGCTCTGCTCCATGCAACAAATCCTGCAACTCTTTCAAATCTGGTTGTTCTGTTTGTGTCATTTTTTTTTTCAGCTGAGATAACAAAAACTGTTGGCACTTTAACATATGAAATTGGCAGTTTAATGCCCTCATGGTTAAAGTGGCAGATGTATACACCTTTCCCCCCCACCTTTCTAATGCTCTGGAATCTCTCTCTCTGAAGGTAAAGGCTTTTTAGCAGTAGAGGCCTTTATTCCCTTGGGACCCTGTGAAATTGTTTCTGGGTCAGCAGTATGGCTTTTATAAAGGAACTGGTGAGAATCAGGAACCCAGTAATACCTGTCTAGTTTAACAGGGGCTGGAGGTAAAGAATCTGGATTAAGACTGGCTTCTGTGTACACATCATCCAAAATATCTAAAACAGGAGGGATAGCCAGGGGCCTATGCTGGGGGAGCAGTAAAAATTCCCTGAGCCTTTTCTTGGAATCTGAGTAATCTTGGCCTTCCCAGTGGAAGTGCTCCCTCAATGTATGCAGGGTTTCCCCAAAAAAGTAGTCCTCAGGGGGGGGAGACCGAGGGGAATAGACTCCTCAGCATCAGAGTCTTCAAAAGGTGAATAGGCATAATCCTGGTCCTCAGAATGGTCTGAGGTAATAGAAGCCTGGTCTGAGGAAGGGTAGTCTTCCTCCAGTCTGGGTCTTTTGTCAGAGGGGGGTTGAGAACCCCTGATGAGAGTTATCAAATCCTCAGCCATTTTAAGCATCTGTTTTTTTAGGCATGGGGCCTTGAGAGGAGGTCTGAGGACCCTGTTTTTTAGTTTTCATGGCAGCTTTAGATTTAGTGAAGGATTTAATAGAGAAGGTGGTAGGCCTGAAGACGCCTTCAGAAATGGTAGGCCTCACTAACTTTTCAGTTTCCCCGCCAAGAGTGGCGTCGGTATCTGCAGGGGGAATGGAGACCGAGGAGCCTGCGACCTCGGGTACTGAAGTCACTAGTAAAATAGTTTCATCGGTAGTCAGGGGCTGCGTAGGCACCTCGCTGAGAACCGGTAGTCGGCCTAAGCGTGGTCTCAGTACTCGGTGCAGACCTCGGATGTCGGTCCTTGTCTTTGCGTCTTTTGCTTAAAACTGGCATTGGTGTATCTGACGACATGATATAATTAAATTTTTTGCCAAAATAATGAAGGGCGAACTCCGCCCGCCGCTTAATAGTGCGCTTGTTGAACCTAGCACAAAAACGGCAGGCCAAGACGTCGTAGTCTGGCCCTAAGCAAGGTACACAGAAAGAGTGAAAATCCTTATGCGGTATTTGCTTCTCACAAGAAATGCAATTATTAACTTTGTCTGACATTGGTCTGAGGCAAGAAAAGTTTCCCCAACTGGGTACTTAGCTTTAAAGAAGACTTCGGCTGAAATACTTTCGTAAATCTCAGGAGCTGGCCGACCGGCACTTGTGAACTGCTTCTGCTTCGGGCACCGCTCGGCAAGAAAGACTGAAGAAAATGGCGTCGGCTGACTCTTTTATACCCCTGCCGCACTGACGTCAGGGAAGAAGCGACGACAACCGACGCCGGACCTAGACTTTGGAATTCGGCCGACCGAGGACCCGCCTGATGGCAGGATAACCCATCTGTAATGACTGCAGCTGTATGCACGATGAACATCCGGTAAATACCAAGGAATTTGGTACAATTGAGAGATATGCCAGAATATGATGAACACTAAAGAAGAACCGCTCCCACAGACTGAAAAAAATGTTTATTTCATCATGTCTTGATGTTTCCTATATTTTAACACCACTTTTGGACTCTATATACTTTTTTTTATATTTTTAAATGTAATTCCAGAGTCTGCCCACATGGAGTCTGGCATCTTGATTTTTTAGTCTGCCTCCAGGTATCCCACAATGCAGTGCTTAGTTTTAAAATATTACATCATATCCCCTAAGCTCCTGTCAATGCATTGACTTTACATGTGTTTTCACATACAACCTGCTTTCTTTTAGTCAGTCAGGTTTAATTACCATTTATTGCTTTCCAATGACTACTTAAAATATAAACAGGGATAATCACACAGAACAGTATTCTCAGCACATGAATTTCATCTCCTGATGTGATTTATCAATCATTGCAGCAAACAGCTCAAATGTGCCACTTTGACAGATATGAAGGGGAAGTGTTTGGGTGAGGGGAGATGAGTTTAAGGAATACAACTCAGGTATAACGAAAGAATGAAAACTGTCCACTTTAGAAAGAGAAAGAAGCTAAACTTTTGCACAATGACATGCCCTCAAAATGTGACAGTACCAACTTAAGTGGCCATGGCATATTATCATTTTACTTTGTCATCTGTTGTCTTATAGCTTTGTTTTTTTTTTTCTGAAAATGGTTGCATGTATGTTGATGTTTTCATTTCTTAATATAGTTAGGTCATGGCTGAAAATGAAATCCTGTATTCCAGTCTATTCACTTGTAAAGTCAACTAAAACTAACATGTATAAATTGTCATACTCCTGTCTGATTGTAGCATTCATGTGTCATTACTGGAGTGGTTTGTAATATGTGAATAGCTTCCAAACATTGTTTTTTAAGACTTAGATATGCTCATCACAGAGTAGATTAGGTGGCTGTGAAACAGTTTTTGAAAGCCAGACAAAGTAGACTCCAGAGAATTTTTCTTTGGGTATATAGCAAATGTTGGAGGTGTGACGGGGAAGAAAGAAGTAATTGGGAACATATTTTCTGGGACTGCAGTGAGTTGGTGAACTTTAAGGATTCTCTGCGGGATGCACTGTTGGAGATGCTGGGTGGGCAGATTGGTCTGATGAGGGAGATGATTTTTCTGAGCTATGATGCAGAATCAGAATTGCCTAGACATGGTAAGGCCTTGCTGTCTTTAATTATGGTGACTGCCAAAAGAGCAGTTACTAGAAAATGTAAATCAAAATTGAAACCAACTATATTAGAAGTAGTGAATATAGTAACAGAAATAAAACAACCGGAATTGAAATCTTTAGAAAAAGGTAGGAACAAATTACACAGGAAAAATAGGAATTGTGGGAACAATACATATGGGGAGGAATGAGGTTTAAAAGAAGACAGGACTTGAGCTATGTAATGTTTGACTAAAAAGTATTGTGTAGATTATAACTGTTATAATGTTTGGAACTGGGAGTGTTCCAGTATGGTTTATGATGTAAAATTCTTGCAGCAAGGATTGTGTTGGTGTGGTTTGTTTTCATTTATATAAATGTAACATTGCTTGTAAGTGATGCTTTAATAAAGATGTTTCTTGTTTAAAGAAGGGGGGCAGGAATTAAATAATTTATGTAACGTTGCTTATGTTACATGATATATAGCAATATATGTGAAGCATAATTTTTTTTTTTTATTTTAACTTAATACAGTTTGATTACTTTTATATAAATGTAAATGTGCCTATGTCGCAAGTGATAATTCAATAAAGGTGTTTGAAAAAAAAACGTTTAGTGCTATACTCTGCTTGTTAACATTCTTGTACAAAATGAATGTATATTTTATCCTAATTATATTATACCACATTAATCTATCAAGGATACCTAGTTTGGTAATTCACAGGTTCATCGGTTCACAGGTAGGTACTAGGCTATTGGCCCTAGGGCCTATATAAGCCTAGCCAAAAAGGTACCCTGGCTTAATTTTGTTGGATAAAATAAAGACAGACAAATACTTTTCAAAAAACATTTGTAATAATAATATTGTAATAACACATGCAGATCTTGTATTGTCTTTTTTTCTGTAATTAAAGAAGCTGATCTCTTGCATAAACCAAAAGTATTCAAACCTAGGGTATCCAAATGAAAACCTGTACTAGTTCTGCAAAACGCTTTCCAGCAAAACAGCAAATCATATGGGTTAAACAAAATGGCATCCTATATCACAACTGGCATTACGCTCCACAGAGTTCTGCTTTATGAGAATTATTTTCTCATGGTTCTGAGGCAAGTTATAGCAAGCTGAAAGAGCAACTGGTCTTTTAAAATATGCAAAGGAATAAAACTGTGGAATTTACCCTTTTGAAATCGACTTTAAAGACTAGCTAATTTTTTGAACTTCAAGTAAATGATGGTAAAAGGTCAGTAGGCTTTACGCTTGGCTTTGAACCTTGAAGCAGCAAAATAAAATAACATTTGATTGTGTGCATTTGTGTCTAAGTATGACTAACACATGGATTTTTTTTTCACACAAGGTGGCACCATACCTCTCAACTGTCTACATTTTCACAGAATATCCAGATTTTTGCCTCATATTTTTGGTCTGTTCCTCATAAACTGTGTGGTCTTCTGGATTTTCTGTGACAAATCAGTGAGGATTGAATTTACTAAATAATGACATGCATTTGAGTTTCAGTCTTCATATCCTTCAGAAAATACATGGTAACACAATACCTTTTATTCTAGCACATTTCTAGGTTTATAAGAGCAATATATAAAATTTGTCCCCACCATTTTTAGCTTTGTCCAGAATTTTTTTTTGTACTAAGAGTTTGAGAGCTATGGGTGGCACTCTGTGTAGGTTTAGGACTGTGAAAAAACATGGCTCACATTTCTCATTTTGGCTTCTATACTCAGTGCCATTAAGAGATGCCCATATTTTAAAACAAAATGTGCAGAGTCTTCAGCTGTTTCAGTATTTGACAAAAGGTTGCAGCCTAGAATAGGCAGCCCGAATGATTATAAATTTCTTAACCTGGACACAGTGAGCAGACCCCACCTGGTATAGTGCAGACTACACCACCAAAGGGAAGGGGAATAAAATAATTTAATACAGCCACACATGGAAAGACAGGTTTGTGTGTTATGAAATACAGTGGTAACTGAGTAATTATGAGCTTCTACTTGTAAATTCTGTCATCTCACTTATTTGCAGGTTGCAGCTTTAGAAGTATCTTATTGCAGAGCTTAAACCTGCTGAATGACAAAGAAAGTAGCTATTCAGAAGCAAAGCATGACTGCAATGACAGTCTGTATCATCCCCCAAGCTAAGTGGGTTTGAATACATATAATATAGCCCCCCTTGAGAAGAAATAATGTGATCTGACTGTCATATGTTGCTAAGGCTGAACATCTGTATGCCAGTGTTCTTTATCTCATAGCTCTTGATGTGAGTCTATCAATTTTCATTTACAAAATGTGTGACTGAGGAAATTTCTTAACCAGGCAGTGTTCCTGGGTTACCCTTGAAAACAGTGATTTATCCTAGTAGGCCTACATGTTTAACAAATGAATAGCATAATAACAGCTATCATAAACAACCTTCAGGTTTAAGCTGTAAATATTAATGAATCTGTCTGTCTGTCTGTCCAATAATGCTTCATACAATCAATAAGGACAATTTTGTTTATCAAAACATCTAAAACTGAAAGAACTGTGCATTTACAGCTGTAAATTACATGGCCAGTCTGTTGACTTTTCATTCGCACTGAATATTAATGGGGGGGTCCAATATGTTACAGCAGTTCACAGCAGGAAACATCAATCAAAGTTTACAGTTGAGCTTCTTGAAGAAGCCATTTTACCTCAACACATTTAAGGAATGTCAGTAATTTATGACCCCTGCTTGCCTGGTTTCTTTTTGGCATTTACTTCTGAGATCTCCAAGCAGAGAACCAAGACCTCTGGTTAATAAAGGATTCAGGTGACTGCAAACTAAGGGTTGTTGTTCATAGGTAGGTACTAGGCAATCTGCCCGGGGGCATTTATAAGATTAGCCAGAGTGTGTCAGCTTTCGCCGCCCCATTGATTAATTAACTGAGCCTCTGTCAAGAAGAGCCAATGAAGAGATCCCAGGAGTGTATCTTTTGTTACCCATCCACTCGTCAAGGTTTCTCTTGAAGAGTGTTAGTGAGGGGCTCTGCCTAATGTAGTTAGGAATTTTGTTCCAAAGCATGGGAGTTTCTGTGACAGGAATCTATCCCTCCAGCATGTTCTATTTATTGTTGTGGCGTGGTTTAGCTCACTAGAGCGAGTGGCTCACAGTGACTTGGATTTCTTTAGGTGGAGCATGTCCATCAATTCTGAGTTGGACATGGCTTTGTAAGTCAGGCAGAGATCACCTCTGAGTAAGTGATATGCCACTGAGTACAGCCAGAGTTTTTCCAGTCGGGCTGCATAGGACATATGTTTGAGGCCAGTAATCCTCTTGGTGAGGTACTTTTGTGGTCATTCCAGCTGTTGGAAGTGTCTTGTGAGGTACATCCCAAATGGGGCATTGTACTCTATGATGGGTCTAATATGTGACGAGTAGAGGGGCACTATAATCTCTTTATTTCTAGATGCGAACCCTTTAGTAATTAGATGGGCTACATAGAAGTATTTCCTAACTACTTTGGCAATATGATTGTCAAAGGAGAGATTACTATCTACCTGGGTCCCCAGATCTCTTATTACCACTTCTGCATTAAGGGGGCTGCCACCTATGTGGTAATTCATGGGTGTTTTGTTTTTCCCAAACGGGATGACTATGCATTATTTGGCATTTAGCTTGAGACCATGACTTTGACACCAGGTGTCCGTCTCAGTAAGGCCCTTTTGGAGAATGTCCGTGTTAGCCAGAGAGTCAATTATGGCTCCCAGTTTGCAGTCATCGGCAAACTTGGTTAGCCATAGTCCTCCTGTGTTTTCCTGTACTTCTGAGATGTATATGATGAACAGTAGGGGTCCCAGGACCAAGCCTTGTGGGACACCACTTGTGATTGGTTTAGAGTCGGATCTGGAGCCCGCTATTCTTACCGTGTGAGTTCTGTCTGTATGCCAGTTGGCAACCCATCTCATGATGTAGGGGTTTATGTTCAGGCTGGTGAGTTTTTCTATAATTCCTGAGTGGAGAATGGTGTCAAAAGCCTTGGCGAGGTCAAGGTAGGCTGTGTGAACCACCTTCCCCTCATCTATGGCCTTGGTGACTGTCTCGAAGAAGTCAACCAGCTTTAGTAGGCATGATCTGCCCTTAACAAAGCCGAACTGGGTCGGGTCAAGTTGGAGGTTCCCAATGTCTTTGTTAATGAGTTCCATGATGATGCGCTCCATAGCCTTGCAGACCAGGCTAGTCAGGCTTATGGGGCGATAGTTACCAGGGTCAGTTCTGGCCCCTCCTTTGTGGAGTGGAATAACCATTGCTGTGCACCATTCTATGGGCACGTAGCCTGTGGAGAGGCTGAGGTTGAACAGTGTGTATAGGTGGGGGGGTTAGTTAATTCTGTAGTCATGCAAGATGCAGCCTAGGACACCATCTGGCCCCATTGATGCTGTGCTTTTGGCTTTTGAAAGGGCTGTTTTCACCTGTGCGTATGTGATTTCCGGGACACTACACTTTTCCGGTATTGTTGTGGGCCCTTTTGGGAGTGAGAGGGGGGTGAAGTTTGCACTGAATCTATCTGCCAGGATGTTGGCAATATCAGTAAGTTCAGTATATTTTGTGCTATTTTGCACTAGCTCAGAGCATATCTGTGAGTTGCCACTTAGATTCTTGACATAGCTAAAGAAGGCTTTGTGGTTATCTTTCGAATCCTTGGCTATTTTTCTTTCGAAGTTAGCCTTGGATGATTTTATGAGGGACCTTAGTTTCTTACTGATACTGATCAGAGATGTCTTTCCTTCTTGGGATTTGCTTTTTTTCTGAACTAGTTTCCTCCTTCTATTGTATAGCCAGTTTATGGCAGGGGTACACAGACTGGTTTCCTTCTCTTAGGGGAGTGAGTCTTGGTTTTGCTAGGGATGGCACAAGCCATGCATCCTTGTAGGTGCTCATAGAGTGCATTTGTAAAGGTTCCTGCATCTTGGACACTGTTATCCTTTAGCGTGGGGGCTGTGAAACTTACCATCTCTGTCTTAAGTAAGGTGAAGTTTGATATAGAAATGTTTTTCACTGTGGTTTCCTTGATTGGGGTGGTGGGGTGGTGTGGACATCCAGAGTGATTAGTTTATGGTCTGATCTAACCAGTGATGGGTTGACCTCTGGTGTGAAACACCTGTCGCCCATGTTGGTGATGACCAGGTCCAATATGTTTTCACCTCTGGTAGGAGAGTTTACCAGTTGATCCAGGGCATTTGAGTTGATAAATTCCAGGAAGCGCTGGACCTGGGAGTTTGTACTTGAGTAGTTTTCCCAGTTAATGGTAGGGTAATTGAAATCGCCCAATATCAGGGTGTTTGGTAGGACCTTCATGTTTTCCAGTGTCTCCAGAAAGGTGGAGTGGTGGTCCTTGGTCATGGAGAGTGATCTGTAGCAGGCCACAATTTGCACTGCAGATTTGTCCGATGTTAGTTGCACATGGATGACCTCAGAGGTATCATGCTGCACCACTAACCTGGAGGTGTAGGTATCCTTGATGAATATGGATAGACCCCCTCCTTTTGTGTTTCGGTCCATGATCTGTGGCCGAAATGTGTGGCATGAGTTGTAGCCCAGTAGTGCTGGGATGCTCTGTGGAGCCTTGAACCAGGTTTCAGTTACTGCACAGATGTCGACATTCTCCATACTGAGGAGTGCTTTGAGCGTGTGCATTTTGAGATTTAAACTCCTGGCGTTAAGTAACATAAAGCTCATTTTTTTATTTATGCTGTTTACAGAGGTGGGTTTGACTTTTGAGCCTTGCCTAGAAAAGGCACTATGGGGGCAGCAAGAGCCTTGGCCAGTGTTTGAAAGCCTAGGGGTGACAGGTGCAAGCCATCTCTTGCGAAGCAATGAGGCTTGTCGAGCATGTTGTCCCAGGCTGACAGACATTGGATCCCCTTTGAATGACACCAGAAGCTTAGCCAATTGTTGAAATTGATCATTTTTTCTTTATATTGCAATATCATTCTTGGTGAGGGCAGGATGCTACTCAGGGTCAGGGTCATACCCACCTGGGCTACATGATCAGAGAGCTCTTCCATGTCTCTTTTCATGTAGACCAAGGAGGTACGTCTCAGGTCATTCACACCAACATGAACAATGACAGAGTCATATTTGTATTTGTTCTGGAGTGACCTGAGTGCTTGTGTTATGTGGCAGATTCTGGCTCCCGACAGGCAGCTAACAGTAACCCTCTCCTTGTCCAGCCTAATGAGTGGGACATCAGTGTTCCTGACTATAGAGTCGCCTTTTACTAGTGTGTTAGGTATGTTATTTTGCCTTAAGGGCTGTGATTGTGTGGCACACTGATATTGTGTTTTATGGGTTGTCTGGTTTGTGACGGGAGGTGCAAGTTTTTTGGGTGTCTGCTTTGGAGGTCTCTGATGCTTTTGAAGGTTTTTATTTAGAGCCTCCAAGTATGATTTTGTGTATTTATGTGTATTTTTTGCCAGTGCTAGTTTAGTATGTCTATGTGAGGCTGGAGGTGTGGTGCAAGTGTTAACCTTCTCCTCATGACTGCTTGTTCCAGTCTTGGGTGGAGAGAGCTTAGCCTCCAATTTAGCTATATAATTGCATCTCTCACATATGTTAATGTTTTGTGGTAGGCGGAGATAGTTCTCTGTGTACATGAGGCAGTAGTTGTAACATTGCCTCAGGATACCCAGGTTCACCAGCTGGACTGGAGAGTATACCTGAAATTGCCCTTTGGTCATGCCTGAATAGTAGGGTGAGCTGCTCAGTCTCTTGGTTGGTGAGGGGTGAATAATGAGCCCTGCCCTGCTGGGCAATCAAGTGTCGGGGTATATTAGTGCTTGCTATCAGGGCTGAGCAAGTGCTGGACTGTAGGATGCTTTTTAAGTGCTTAGGTTGAGAGTTAGACTACTTTCAAGGGAAACTGAAGAGGAGACTTGGTGGAGCCGGGAATAATTTAGCCCTAGCTAACTGGCACTGCCCAGACGTGCAAAACTATGGGAACGCGGTTTTTACAGCAGGGGAAATGAAAGAGATAGAAATTAGCCCAAAATGGCTTATAAACTACTAACTTCTGGGCTGGAACCCCTCCTCCAGGGACAGATGGCTGCTCAAAGCTCCCTCTCTCACAGGTGAACAGAGAAACCTCCTTCTATCCAAGTAAGGTATGGGCAACTCAGAAACTTGTAACACAGCCTTGAATTCAGCACTAGCCTGAAAACTGGACTATACTAGCTTAGAAAGGTGGGAAACAAGGACATTTTTTTTGAAATGATAAGGCAAAAACAGTAAAAAATACACTTAAAACAGCTTTAAATGACTACAAACAGTAAAAAATACACTTAAAACAGCTTTAGATGACTACAAGCAATCAGAAAAGGCTTTTAAACAAATTACCCAATTAAGCAGTAAAAAAATCTCAAAACTGAGCCCTGTTCCTGTAGTCTTCAATCAGACAAGTTCTAACTGCACTCTCCTGCCACTGGGGTGCAGGGGAACCTTCTCCAAAGAAGAAGGCCTGGATTAGTGCTCAAGTTATACAAACAAAGCTAGATTCAGCAGGCCTGAATCTAGTTTATGCGACAGTAAACAAGGCACACTAATTTTAGTAAGAAACAGTTAAAATATGCAGGCACTATAAGCCTCTAACCAGAAATTCCCAGCTCAGAAGGGTAGAGTCCAGCCTCTCTTCCCACAACAGTGCAGACCACAAACCTTCTTAATGTAAAATGAATGGCCTGAAGCCCAAGTAATTAAACCAGAACTAATACACTTTTAGAATAACAGACACTGAACCTTCAATCAGCAGTTCCCAACTTAGAAGGATGTTAGCTACCTGTCCTGCTACAACAGTGCAGACCACAAACCTTCTTAATGTAAAACAACTGGTCTGAAGCCCAAGTGCTTAAATCAAAAGGCTTAGAATGATAGTTATACCAAGCAGTAATAAATAAAATTGAGTACTTTTAAGATGATGCAAAAGCAAAATAAAGTAATAAAGTAGGAAGAAACACAAATAAAGTAAAAGCAGATGAATACATTTTTTTCTGAGTGAGCAAATTAGATGGACCCAGGAGGAGTATCCAAATGCAAATTTACAAGAGGGGCGGGCAGTTTCAAAGCCACCAAGATTAACACCAAAACAAAAGCAGGTAGGGTGGGTGGGAAAATAACTGAAAAAACAGAGCCACTATTTCCAGCTAGATAGTTTTCTGTGCAACACAATTAAATCAATTTAAATGCTGTATTATTTGAAAAAAAGTGCAGATTAAGATTTACTTAAACTCACATATACATCCAGTTGATTGCAGGTAGGACTTAGCCGGTCAAAGCTCAGAGTTTAAGCAGAAAATAATCCAAAATGTACCACTTATATAAGGCAGAAACCGAATATCAATGAAGTGAAACTACCCCCACTTTATTACTGGCTATGCAAGAATTCTAACAAGCACTAAATTCTAAAAAGCATTACTAAAAAAACAGCCACAACTTTCAGCTAGATAGTATTAAATGCAACACAAATAAATCAATTTAAATGCTGTGTTATTTGAAAAAAGTGCAGATAAAAATTTACTTAAATTCACTTATACATCCAGTTAATTGCAGGTAGGTCATAGCCGGCCAAAGCTCAGAGTTTAAGCAGAAAACAATCCAAAATGTACCACTTGTATAACACAGAAACCGAATATCAATGAAGTGAAACTACCCCACTTATCACTGGCAATGCGGGAAATCTAACAAGTATTAACTGAAAAAAAGAGCCACAACTTCCAGCTAGATAGTATTCAATGCAACACAAATAAATCAATTTAAATGCTGTATTATTTGAAAGAAGTGCAGATAAAAATTTACTTAAATTCACTTATACGTCCAGTTGATTGCAGGTAGGTCTTAGCCTGCCAAAGCTCAGAGTTTAAGCTGAAAATAATCCATAATGTACCACTTACATAAGGCAGAAACCGAATATCAATGAAGTGAAACTACCCCCACTTATCACTGGCTATGCAGGAATTCTAACAAGCGTTAACTGAAAAAGCAGTGCCACAACTTCCATCTAGATAGTATTCAAGGCAACATAAATAAATCAATTTAAATGCAGTATTATTTGAAAAAAGTGCAGATAAAGATTTACTTAAATTCAGTTATATGTTCAATTGATTGCAGATAGGTCTTAGCTGGCCAAAGCTCAGAGTATAAGCAGAAAATAATCGAAAATGTACCAATTATATAAGGCAGAAACCGAATATCAAAGAAGTGAAACTACCCCCACTTATCACTGGCAATGCAGGAATCCTAACAAGCACTAAAATCTAATAAGCATTAACTGAAAATACAGAGCCACAACTTCCAGCTAGATAGTATTCAATGCAAAACAAATAAATAATTTAAATGTTGTATTATTTGAAAAAAATTGCAGATAAAGACTTACTTAAGTTCACTTATACATCTAGTTGATTGCAGGAAGGTCTTAGCCAGCCAATGCTCAGAGTTAAAGCAGAAAATAATCCAAAATGTACCACTTATATAAGGCAGAAATCAAATGTCAATGAAGTTATACTACCCACACTTATCACTGGTTATGCAGGAATTCTAACAAGCACTAAATTCTAACATGGATTAACTGAAAAAACAGAGCCAGAACTTCCAGCTAGACAGTATTCAGTGCAACACAATTAAATTATTTTAAATGCTGTATTATTTGAAAAAAGTGCAGATAAAGATTTACTTAAATTCACTTATACGTCCAGTTGATTGCAGGTAGGTCATAGCTGGCCAAAGCTCAGAGTTTAAGTGGAAAATAATCCACAATGTACCACTTATATAAGGCAAAAAGAGAATATCAATAAAGTGAAACTTCCTCTACTTATCACTGGCTATGCAGGAATTCTAACTAGCACTAAGCATTAACTGAACAAACAGAGCCACAACTTCCAGCTAGAGAGTATTCAATGCAACACAAATAAATCAATTCATATTCTGTATTATTTGAAAAAAGTGCAGATAAAGATTTATTTAAATTCACTTATACATCCAGTTGATTGCAGGTAGGTCTTAGTCGGCCAAAGCTCAGAGTTTAAGCAGAAAATAATCCAAAATGTGCCACTTATATAAGGCAGAAACTGAATATCAATGAAGTGAAACTACCCCCACTTATGACTGGCTATGCATGAATTCTAAAAAGCATTAACTGAAAAGACAGAGCCACAACTTCCAGCTAGATAGTATTCAATGCAACACAAATAAATGAATTTAAATGCTGTATTATTTGAAAAAAGTGCAGATAAAGATGTACTTAAATTCACTTGTACATCCAGTTGATTGCAGGTAGGTCTTAGCTGGCCAAAGCTCAGAGTTTAAGCAGAAAATAATGCAAAATGCACCACTTATATAAGGCAGAAACCAAATATCACTGAAGTGAAACTACGGCCACTTATCACTGGCTATGCAGGAATTCTAACAAGCACTAAATTCTAACAAGCATTAACTGAAAAAACAGAGCCACAATTTTCAGCTAGATAGTATTTAATGCAACACAAATAAATCAATTTAAATGCAGTATTATTTGAAAAAAGTGCAAATAAAGATTTACTTAAATTCACTTATACTTCCAGTTGATTGCAGGTAGGTCTTATCTGGCCAAAGCTCAGAGTTTAAGCAGAAAATAAACCAAAATGTACCACTTATAAAAGGCAGAAACCGAATCTCAATGAAGTGAAACTACTCCCACTTATCACTGGCAATGCAGAAATTCTAACAAGTACTAAACTCTAACAAGCATTAACTGAAAGAAAGAGCCACAACTTCCAGCTAGATAGTATTCACTGCAACACAAATAAATCAATTTAAATGCTGTATTTTTTGAAAAAAAGTGCAGATAAAGATTTACTTAAATTCACTTATACGTCCACTTGATTGCAGGTAGGTCTTACCCTGCGAAAGCACATAGTTTAAGCAGAAAATAATCCAAAATGTACCACTTACATAAGGCAGAAACCGAATATCAATGAAGTGAAACTACCCCCACTTATCACTGGCTATGCAAGAATTCTAACAAGTACTAAATTCTAACAAGCATTAACTGAAAAAACAGAGCCACAACTTCCAGCTAGAGAGTATTCAATGCAATACAAATAAATCAATTCATATTCTGTATTATTTGAAAAAAGTGCAGATAAAGATTTAATTAAATTCACTTATACATCCATTTGATTGCAGGTAGGTCTTAGTCGGCCAAAGCTCAGAGTTTAAGCAGAAAATAATCCAAAATGTGCCACTTATATAAGGCAGAAACTGAATATCAATGAAGTGAAACTACCCCCACTTATGACTGGCTATGCATGAATTCTAAAAAGCATTAACTGAAAAGACAGAGCCACAACTTCCAGCTAGATAGTATTCAATGCAACACAAATAAATGAATTTAAATGCTGTATTATTTGAAAAAAGTACAGATAAAGATGTACTTAAATTCACTTGTACATCCAGTTGATTGCAGGTAGGTCTTAGCTGGCCAAAGCTCAGAGTTTAAGCAGAAAATAATGCAAAATGCACCACTTATATAAGGCAGAAACCAAATATCATTGAAGTGAAACTACCGCCACTTATCACTGGCTATGCAGGAATTCTAACAAGCACTAAATTCTAACAAGCATTAACTGAAAAAACAGAGCCACAATTTTCGGCTAGATAGTATTTAATGCAACACAAATAAAATCAATTTAAATGCAGTATTATTTGAAAAAAGTGCAAATAAAGATTTACTTAAATTCACTTATACTTCCAGTTGATTGCAGGTAGGTCTTATCTGGCCAAAGCTCAGAGTTTAAGCAGAAAATAAACCAAAATGTACCACTTATAAAAGGCAGAAACCGAATCTCAATGAAGTAAAACTACTCCCACTTATCACTGGCAATGCAGAAATTCTAACAAGTACTAAACTCTAACAAGCATTAACTGAAAGAAAGAGCCACAACTTCCAGCTAGATAGTATTCACTGCAACACAAATAAATCAATTTAAATGCTGTATTTTTTGAAAAAAAGTGCAGATAAAGATTTACTTAAATTCACTTATACGTCCACTTGATTGCAAGTAGGTCTTACCCTGCGAAAGCACAGAGTTTAAGCAGAAAATAATCCAAAATGTACCACTTACATAAGGCAGAAACCGAATATCAATGAAGTGAAACTACCCCCACTTATCACTGGCTATGTAGGAATTCTAACAAGTACTAAATTCTAACAAGCATTAACTGAAAAAGTGCAACACAATTAATTTAATTTAAATGCTGTATTTGAAAAAAAGTGCAGATAAAGATTTACTTAAATTCACTTATACATCCAATTGATTGCAGGTAGGTCTTAGTAGGCCAAAGCTTAGAGTTTAAGGAGAAAATAATCCAAAATGTGCCACTTAAATAAGGCAGAAACCGAATATCAATGAAGTGAAACTACTCCCGCTTATCACTGGCTATGCAGAAATTCTAGCAAGCACTAAATTCTAACAAGCATTAACTGAAAAAACAGAGCCACAACTTCCAGCTAGATAGTATTCAATGCTACAGAAATAAATCAATTTAAATGCTGTATTATATGAAACAAAGTGCAAATAAAGATTTAATTAAATTAACTTATACATCCATTTGATTGCAGGTACATCTTAGCTGGCCAAAGCTCAGAGTTTAAGCAGAAAATAATCCAAAATGTGCCACTTATATAAGGCAGAAACCGAATATCAATGAAGTGAAAATACCCCCACTTATCACTGGCTATGCAGGAATTCTAACAAGCATTAACTGAAAAAGCACAACCACAACTTCCAGCTGGATAGTATTCAATGCAACACAAATAAATCAATTTAAATGCAGAATTATTTGAAAAAAGTGCAGATCAAGATTTATTTAAATTCACTTATACGTCCAGTTGATTGCAGGTAGGTCTTAGCTGGCCAAAGCTCAGAGTTTAAGCAGAAAATAATACAAAATGTACCACTTATATAAGGCAGAAACCGAATATCAATGAATTGAAGCTACCCCCATTTATCACTAGCTATGCAGGAATTCTAACAATTACTAAATTCTGACAAGCATTAACTGAAATAACAGAGCCACAACTTCCAGCTAGATAGTAGTCAGTGGCTATGCAGGAATTCTAACAAGTACTAAATTCTAACAAGCATTAACTGAAAAAACAGAGCCACAACTTCCAGCTAGATGTATTCACTGCAACAGAAACAAATCAATTTAAATTCTGTATTATTTGAAAAAAGTGCAGATAAAGATTTAATTAAATTCACTTACACATCCAAGTCATTGCAGGTAGATCTTAGCTGGCCAAAGCTCAGAGTTTAAGCTGAAAATAATCCAAAATGTGCCACTTATATAAGACAGAAAGCGAACATCAGTGAAGTGAAACTACACCCACTTATAACTGGCTATGCAGGAATTCTAAGAAGCATTAAATTCTAACAAGCATTAACTGAAAAAACAGAGCTACAACTTCCAGCTAGATAGTATTCAATGCAACACAAATAAATCAATTTAAATGCTGCATTATTATAAAGAAGTGCAGATAAAGATATATTTAAATTCACTTATATGTCCAGTTGACTGCAGGTAGGTCTTAGCCTGCCAAAGCTCAGAGTTTAAGCAGGAAATAATCCAAAATGTACCACATTCATAAGGCAGAAACCAAAGATCAATGAAGTGAAACTACCCCCACTTATCACTGGCTATGCAGGAATTCTAACAAGCATTAATTGAAAAAGCAGAACCACAACTTTCATCTAGATGGTATTCAATGCAACACAAATAAATCAGTTTAAATGCAGTATTATTTTTTAAAAAAGTGCAGATAAAGATTTTCTTAAATTCACTTATACATCCGGTTGATTGCAGGTAGGTCTTAGCCGCCCAAAGCTCAAAGTTTAAGCAGAAAATAATCCAAAATGTACCACTTATATAAGGCAGAAACCGAATATCAATGAAGTGAAACTACCCCCACTTATCACTGGCTATGCAAGAATTCTAACAAGCACTAAATTCTAACAAGCATTAAATGAAAAAAGGAGCCACAGATTCCAGTTAGATAGTATTCAATGCAACACAAATAAATCAATTTAAATGCTGTATTATTTGAAAATAGTGCAGATAAAGATTTACTTAAATTCACTTATATGTCCAGTTGATTGCAGGTAGGTCTTAGCCGGCCAAAGCTCATAAGCAGAAAATAATCCAAAATATACCACTTATATAAGTCAGAAACCGAATATCAATGCAGTGAACTACCCACAGTTATCACTGGCTATGCAGGAATTCAAATAAGCACTAAATACTAACAAGCATTAACTGAAAAAGCAGAGCCACAACTTCCAGCTAGATAGTATTCAATGCAACACAAATAAATAAATTTAAATGCTGTATAATTTGAAGGAAGTGCAGATAAAGATTTACTTAAATTCACTTATACATCCAGTTGATTGCAGGTAGGTCTTAGCCTGCCAAAGCTCAGAGTTTAAGCAGAAAATAATCCAAAATGTACCACTTATATAATGCAAAAACCGAATGTCAGTGAATTGAACCTACCCCCACTTATCACTGGCTATGCAGGAATTCTAACAAGTATTAACTGAAAAAGCAGAGCCACAACTTCCATCTAGATAGTATTCAATGCAACACAAATAAATCAATTTAAATGCAGTATTATTTTTAAAAAAGTGCAGATAAAGATTTACTTAAGAGTCCAGTTAATTGCAGGTAGGTCTTAGCCTGCGAAAGTACAGAGTTTAAGCAGAATATATTCCAAAATGTACCACTTACATAAGGCAGAAATTGAATATCAATGAAGTGAAACTACCCCCACTTATCACTGGCTATGCAAGAATTCTAACAAGCATTAACTTAAAAAGCAGAGCCACAACTTACAGCTGTATAGTATTCAATGCAACACAAAAAAAAATCAATTTAAATGCAGTATTATTTGAAAAAAGTGCAGCTAAAGATTTACTTAAATTCACTTATACGTCCAGTTGATTGCAGGTAAGTCTTAGCTGGCCAAAACTCAGCGTTTAAGTAGAAAATAATCCTAAATGTACCACTTATATAAGTCAAAAAGAGAATATCAATGAAGTGAAACTACCCCCACTTATCACTGGCTATGCAGAAATTCTAACAAGCAGTAAATTCTAACAAGTATTAACTAATAAAACAGAGCCACAACCTCCAGCTAGATAGTATTCAATGCAACAGAAATAAATCAATTTAAATACTGTATTATTTGAAAAAAGTGCAGATAAAGATTTACTTAAATTCACTTATACATTCAGTTAATTTCAGGTAGTTTTTAGCTGTAAAAGCTCAGAGTTTAAGCAGAAAATAATCCAAAATGTACCACTTATATAAGGAAGAAACCGAATATCAATGAAGTGAAACTACCCCCACTTATCACTGGCTCTGTCGGAATTCTAACAAGCACTAAATTCTAACAAGCATTAACTGAAAAAACAGAGCCACAACTTCCAGCTAGATATATTCAATGCAACACAAATAAAACAATTTAAAATGCTGTATTATTTGAAAAAAGTGCAGATAAAGATTTACTTTAATTCACTTATACATCCAGGTGATTGCAGGTAGGTCTTAGCCTGTGAAAGCACAGAGTTTAAGCAGAAAATAATCAAAAATGTACCACTAACATAAGGCAGAAACTGAATATAAATGAAGTGAAACTACACCCACTTATCACTGGCTATGCAGGAATTCTAACAAGCATTAACTGAAAAAACAGAGCCACAACTTCCAGCTAGATAGGACTCAATGCAACACAAATAAATCAATTTAAATGCTGTATTATTTGAAAGAAGTGCAGATAAAGGTTTACTTAAATTCATTTATACGTCCAGTTGACTGCAGGTAGGTCTTAGCTGGCCAAAGCTCAGAGTTTAAGCAGAAAATAATCCAAAATGTACCACTTATATAAGGCAGATACCGAATATCAATGAAGTTAAATTACCTCCACTTATCCCTGGCTATGCAGGAATTCTAATAAGCACTAAATTCTAACAAGCATTAACTGAAAAAAAAGAACCACAACTTCCAGCAAGATAGTATTCAGTGCAACATAATTTTATCAATTTAAATACGGTATTATTTGAAAAAAGTGCAGATAAAGATTTACTTAAATTCAGTTATACATCCAAATGATTGCAGGTAGGTCTTAGTCAGCCAAAGCTCAGACTTTAAGCAGAAAATAATCCAAAATGTGCCACTTATATAAGGCAGAAACCGAATATCAATGAAGTGAAACTACCGCAGGTATCACTGACTATGCAGAAATTCTAACAAGCACCAAAATCTAACAAGCATTGACTGAAAAAAACAGAGCCACAACTTCCAGCTAGATAGTATTCAATGCAACACAAATAAATCAATTTAAATGTTGTATTATTTAAAAAAAGTGCAGATAAAGATGCACTTAAACTCATTTTACATCCAGTTGATTGCAGATAAGTCTTAGCTGGCCAAAGCTCAGAGTTTAAGCAGAAAATAATCCAAAATGTACCCCTTATATAACACAAAAACTGAACATCAATGAAGTGAAACTACACCCACTTATAACTGGCTATGCAGGGATTCTAACAAGCACTAAATTCTAACAAGCATTAACTGAAAAAAACGACCCACACTTTCCAGCTAGATAGTATTCAATGCAACACAAATAAAATCAATTTATATGCTGTATTATTTGAAAAAAGGTCAGATAAAGATTTTATTAAATTCACTCTTATGTCCAGTTGATTGCAGGTAGGTCTTAGCCGGCCAAAGATCAGAGTTTAAGCAGAAAATATTCCAAAATGTACCACTTACACAAGGCAGAAACCGAATATCAGTGAAGTGAAACTACCCCCACTTATCAATGGCTATGCAAGAATTCTAAGAAGCATTAACTGAAAAAGCAGAGCCACAACTTCCAGCTATATAGTATTCAATGCAAAACAAATAAATCAATTTAAATGCAGTATTATTTGAAAAAAGTGCAGATAAAGATTTACTTAAATTCACTTATATGTCCAATTGATTGCAGGTAGGTCTTACCTGGCCAAAACTCAGCGTTTAAGTAGAAAATAATCCAAAATGTACCACTTATATAAGACAGAAACTGAATATCAATGAAGTGAAACTATCCCCACTTATCACTGGTTATGCAGGAATTCTAACAAGTACTAAATTCTAACAAGCATTAACAAAAAAACAGAGCTAAAACTTTCAGCTAGATAGTATTCAATGCAACACAAATAAATACATTTACATACTGTATTATTTGAAAAAAGTGCAAACAAAGATTTACTTAAATTCACTTATACGTCCAGTTGATTGCAGGTAGGTTTAGCCAGCCAAATCACAGAGTTTAAGCAGAAAATAATCCAAAATGTATAACTTATATGAGGCAGAATCCGAATATCAATGAAGTGAAACTACCCCCACTTATCACTGGCAATGCAGGAATTCTAACAAGCACTAAATTCTAACAAGCATTAACTGAAAAAACAGAGCCACAACTTCCAGCTAGATAGTATTGAATGCAACACAAATAAATCAATTTAAATGCTGTATAATTTGAAGGAAGTGCAGATAAAGATTTACTTAAATTCACTTATACATCCAGTTGATTGCAGGTAGGTCTTAGCCTGCCAAAGCTCAGAGTTTAAGCAGAAAATAATCCAAAATGTACCACTTACATAAGGCAGAAACTGAATGTCAATGAATTGAACCTATCCCCGCTTATCACTGGCTATGCAGGAATTCTAACAAGTATTAACTGAAAAAGCAGAGCCACAACTTCCACCTAGATAGTATTCAATGCAACACAAATAAATCAATTTAAATGCAGTATTATTTTTTAAAAAGTGCAGGTAAAGATTTACTTAAATTCACTTAAGAGTCCAGTTGATTGCAGATAGGTCTTAGCCTGCAAAAGCACAGAGTTTAAGCAGAAAATATTCCAAAATGTACCACTTACATAAGTCAGAAACTGAATATCAGTGAAGTAAAACTGCCCCCACTTATCACTGGCTATGCAGGAATTCTAACAAGTATTAACTGAAAAAGCAGAGCCACAACTTACAGCTATATAGTATTCAATGCAACACAAAAAAATCAATTTAAATGCAGTATTATTTGAAAAAAGTGCAGATAAAGATTTACTTAAATTCACTTATATGTCCAGTTGATTGCAGGTAGGTCATAGCTGGCCAAAGCTCAGCGTTTAAGTAGAAAATAATCCAAAATGTACCACTTATATAAGGCAAAAAGAGAATATCAATGAAGTGAAACTTCCTCTACTTATCATGAGAAAATAGA